>NC_069500.1:407265343-407565343 GCF_027579735.1 Bombina bombina
TCACTGATGCTCTCTCCTGTTTGATTCTGGCAATCAATCGAGGAAGCATCGGGAAGGGTGGAAACACATAAGCCATCCCGAAGGTCCAAGGTGCTGTCAAAGCATCTATCAGAACCGCTCCCGGATCCCTGGATCTGGACCCGTAACGAGGAAGCTTGGCGTTCTGTCGAGACGCCATGAGATCTATCTCTGGTTTGCCCCAACGTCGAAGTATTTGGGCAAAGACCTCCGGATGAAGTTCCCACTCCCCCGGATGAAAAGTCTGACGACTTAAGAAATCCGCCTCCCAGTTCTCCACTCCCGGGATGTGGATTGCTGACAGGTGGCAAGAGTGAGACTCTGCCCAGCGAATTATCTTTGATACTTCCATCATTGCTAGGGAGCTTCTTGTCCCTCCCTGATGGTTGATGTAAGCTACAGTCGTGATGTTGTCCGACTGAAACCTGATGAACCCCCGAGTTGTTAACTGGGGCCAAGCCAGAAGGGCATTGAGAACTGCTCTCAATTCCAGAATGTTTATTGGTAGGAGACTCTCCTCCTGATTCCATTGTCCCTGAGCCTTCAGAGAATTCCAGACAGCGCCCCAACCTAGTAGGCTGGCGTCTGTTGTTACAATTGTCCAGTCCGGCCTGCTGAATGGCATCCCCCTGGACAGATGTGGCCGAGAAAGCCACCATAGAAGAGAATTTCTGGTCTCTTGATCCAGATTCAGAGTAGGGGACAAGTCTGAGTAATCCCCATTCCACTGACTTAGCATGCACAATTGCAGCGGTCTGAGATGTAGGCGTGCAAAGGGTACTATGTCCATTGCTGCTACCATTAAGCCGATCACCTCCATGCATTGAGCTACTGACGGGTGTTGAATGGAATGAAGGACACGGCATGCATTTTGAAGCTTTGTTAACCTGTCTTCTGTCAGGTAAATCTTCATTTCTACAGAATCTATAAGAGTCCCCAAGAAGGGAACTCTTGTGAGTGGAAAGAGAGAACTCTTCTTTTCGTTCACCTTCCATCCATGCGACCTTAGAAATGCCAGTACTAACTCTGTATGAGACTTGGCAGTTTGAAAGCTTGAAGCTTGTATCAGAATATCGTCTAGGTACGGAGCTACCGCAATTCCTCGCGGTCTTAGTACCGCCAGAAGAGCACCCAGAACCTTTGTGAAGATTCTCGGAGCCGTAGCCAATCCGAATGGAAGAGCTACAAACTGGTAATGCCTGTCTAGAAAGGCAAACCTTAGATACCGGTAATGATCTTTGTGAATCGGTATGTGAAGGTAAGCATCCTTTAAATCCACTGTGGTCATGTACTGACCCTTTTGGATCATGGGTAAAATTGTCCGAATAGTTTCCATTTTGAACGATGGAACTCTTAGGAATTTGTTTAGGATCTTTAAATCCAAGATTGGCCTGAAAGTTCCCTCTTTTTTGGGAACCACAAACAGATTTGAGTAAAACCCTTGTCCTTGTTCCGACCGCGGAACCGGATGGATCACTCCCATTAATAAAAGATCTTGTACGCAGCGTAGAAACGCCTCTTTCTTTATTTGGTTTGTTGACAACCTTGACAGATGAAATCTCCCTCTTGGGGGAGAGAATTTGAAGTCTAGAAGGTATCCCTGAGATATGATCTCTAACGCCCAGGGATCCTGGACATCTCTTGCCCAATCCTGGGCGAAGAGAGAAAGTCTGCCCCCCACTAGATCCGTTCCCGGATCGGGGGCCCTCGATTCATGCTGTCTTAGGGGCAGCAGCAGGTTTCCTGGCCTGCTTGCCCTTGTTCCAGGACTGGTTAGGTCTCCAGCCTTGTCTGTAGCGAGCAACAGCTCCTTCCTGTTTTGGTGCAGAGGAAGTTGATGCTGCTCCTGCTTTGAAATTACGAAAGGAACGAAAATTAGACTGTCTAGCCTTAGGTTTGGCTCTGTCTTGAGGCAGGGCATGGCCTTTACCTCCTGTAATGTCAGCGATAATTTCTTTCAACCCGGGCCCGAATAAGGTCTGCCCTTTGAAAGGTATATTAAGCAATTTAGATTTAGAAGTAACGTCAGCTGACCAGGATTTTAGCCACAGTGCTCTGCGTGCCTGAATGGCGAATCCGGAATTCTTAGCCGTAAGTTTAGTTAAATGTACTACGGCATCTGAAATAAATGAGTTAGCTAACTTAAGGGCTTTAAGCTTGTGTGTAATCTCATCTAATGGAGCTGATTCAAGTGTCTCTTCCAGAGACTCAAACCAAAATGCTGCTGCAGCCGTGACAGGCGCAATGCATGCAAGAGGTTGCAATATAAAACCTTGTTGAACAAACATTTTCTTAAGGTAACCCTCTAACTTTTTATCCATTGGATCTGAAAAAGCACAGCTATCCTCCACCGGGATAGTGGTACGCTTAGCTAAAGTAGAAACTGCTCCCTCCACCTTAGGGACCGTTTGCCATAAGTCCCGTGTGGTGGCGTCTATTGGAAACATCTTTCTAAATATCGGAGGGGGTGAGAACGGCACACCGGGTCTATCCCACTCCTTAGTAACAATTTCAGTAAGTCTCTTAGGTATAGGAAAAACGTCAGTACTCGCCGGTACCGCAAAATATTTATCCAACCTACACATTTTCTCTGGTATTGCAACTGTGTTACAATCATTCAGAGCCGCTAACACCTCCCCTAGTAATACACGGAGGTTTTCCAGCTTAAATTTAAAATTTGAAATATCTGAATCCAGTTTGTTTGGATCAGAACCGTCACCCGCAGAATGAAGCTCTCCGTCCTCATGTTCTGCAAATTGTGACGCAGTGTCTGACATGGCCCTAATATTATCAGCGCACTCTGTTCTCACCCCAGAGTGATCACGCTTACCTCTTAGTTCTGGTAATTTAGCCAAAACTTCAGTCATAACAGTAGCCATATCCTGTAATGTGATTTATAATGGCCGCCCAGATGTACTCGGCGCTACAATATCACGCACCTCCCGAGCGGGAGATGCAGGTACTGACACGTGAGGCGAGTTAGTCGGCATAACTCTCCCCTCGTTGTTTGGTGAAATATGTTCAATTTGTACAGATTGACTTTTATTTAAAGTAGCATCAATACAGTTAGTACATAAATTTCTATTGGGCTCCACTTTGGCTTTAGCACATATAGCACAGATATCTTCCTCTGAATCAGACATGTTTAACACACTAGCAAATAAACTAGCAACTTGGAAATACTTTTCAAGTAATTTACTATAATATGAAAACGTACTGTGCCTATAAGAAGCACAGAAAAAGTTATGACAGTTGAAAATTAATAAACTGAAAAGTTATAGCATCAAATCTTTGTAAAAAACACAATTTTAGCAAAGGATTGCTCCCATTAGCAAAGGATAACTAACCCTGAGCAGAAAAAAAAAAAAAAAAAAAATACAGAAATAAACGTTTTTTTTTATCACAGTCAACTACAATCTCACAGCTCTGCTGTGAGTGATTACCTCCCTCAAAACAAGTTTTGAAGACCCCTGAGTTCTGTAGAGATGAACCGGATCATGCAGGGAAGACAATAAACTTCTGACTGAATTTTTTGATGCGTAGCAAAAGCGCCAAAAAAGGCCCCTCCCCCTCACACATAACAGTGAGAGAGATCAGTAAACTGTCATAAATTAAATAAAACGACTGCCAAGTGGAAAAAAATAGTGCCCAAAACATTTTTTCACCCAGTACCTCAGAAAATTAAACGATTTTACATGCCAGCAAAAAACGTTTAACATTAATAAATTGAGTGTTATTAAAAAGCCTGTTGCTAGTCCCTGCAAATTAGGCTAAAGTTTTATGCATACAGTATAATTCCAGTGAAGTGCCATTCCCCAGAATACTGAAGTGTAAAATATACATACATGACAGCCTGATACCAGTTGCTGCTACTGCATTTAAGGCTGAGTTTACATTATATCGGTATGGCAGAATTTTCTCATCAATTCCATTGTCAGAAAATAATAAGCTGCTACATACCTCTTTGCAGATTAATCTGCCCGCTGTCCCCTGATCTGAAGTTTACCTCTCCTCAGATGGCCGAGAAACAGCAATATGATCTTAACTACTCCGGCTAAAATCATAGAAAAACTCAGGTAGATTCTTCTTCAAATTCTACCAGAGAAGGAATAACACACTCCGGTGCTATTATAAAATAACAAACTTTTGATTGAAGGTATGAAACTAAGTATAATCACCACAGTCCTCTCACACATCCTATCTATTCGTTGGGTGCAAGAGAATGACTGGTAATGGCAGTTAGGGGAGGAGCTATATAGCAGCTCTGCTGGGTGAATCCTCTTGCACTTCCTGTTGGGGAGGAGTTAATATCCCATAAGTAATGGATGATCCGTGGACTGGATACACTTAACAAGAGAAAGTCTGGCTACACTACTCGTTTTATATATATAAAAAAAAAAATATGTCTCTTTTGTGTTCCTTTATTCTTTCACGTGGCTTCCTGTATTTTTTTCCTATATAATACATCTGGCAACTGCAGGTTAACATATAAACCACACCCTCAGATCTGCATGTTATGTGTCCCTCTATTTGTCTTGTTTTCCCTAATTTGTCAACAAAACTCTCTCCTATTAGTAAATTTTTACAGACTGAACATTTTTTACATTAAAGTTACCATCCTTTGTATACTTTGTCTATCCCTTTAAGCTTTTTCTCCTTAGTCAAAATTATTCTAAGTTGAGAAATATGCAGAACTGTTATAAAATAATAACCAATATAAATAGTAATTATAAAGATGTTTACTTTAAATATTTTCCAAAGGTTAAGTTTTGTTGAACCCTGTAAAAATACAAACAAATTTATTGTGAAAAGTTAAATAAGCTAAGCAACCGAATATGCAAGTATCATATTTCACCTGGCTGAAAAATAATAAGTTAAAGGTAACAGGAGGAGTTACGAAAACAAATAAAAACCATTATTCCGATGACATAACGAAAAAAGTTTTCCGGAAGAAGCCCTTAGCCACAGAGGGTGAAACGCACGTAGCTTGGCGTTTGCACAGGTCGCTGCAAAAGAGCTGCGACTGTGAGAGAATCCTATAGCACAAAAAGATTATTCAGTCTAAACAAAGGCGACAATTGGCAAGCACTTAACGGAACCGTGAAAGGAGGCGGAGGCACCGGAAAGCAATAACCATACACTGGAAAAGAAACGTCTATGAGGAGTCGGCAAATAAATTACAGCTTGTCGGTAATTCGCAAAGTGAAGGGGAGGTCGTCACCGGACCCACTGAGTGAGTAAATCTGAGTAACCGTTTCAGGCAGAGGACCGCACGGTGAAAAAAAGAAGCAATTCCTGTTTTGTTTTGCTACATGACCTTCTCTCTGAAACCATCCTAAGCTGTTATAAAAAGGAACTGTATCAGAGTTTTGTTGCCTCCAGCCGTATTAATTGCTTTAAAGGAATTTACAATTGTGAACTTATATTGAATCTAAGGTTCCTGACAGTGAGCCGTATAATTGTCTAAGAGTGATCACATAATTGTGAACTGTTAAAGTGTATTGAATCAAGGCCTCTTTAAAGTGGTAATAGTTACATTTTATAAACATCATCAGTTCTGGGGATCCCCAGTTCCAAATGGAACTAATTGTGTTGGGACTTTAATCTATAACCATTATTATATGGTGAATTAATATTCATATGCATGTATAGGATATTTGTTGTTTTATATTATTGCCTTTATAATTATCAGTTTGAATTTTTGGCAAATAAATACACATATATATATATATATATATATATATATATATATATATATATATATATATATATATATATATATATATATATATATACACACACATATATAACAGAATTTATGTTTACCTGATAAATTACTTTCTCCAACGGTGTGTCCGGTCCACGGCGTCATCCTTACTTGTGGGATATTCTCTTCCCCAACAGGAAATGGCAAAGAGCCCAGCAAAGCTGGTCACATGATCCCTCCTAGGCTCCGCCTTCCCCAGTCATTCGACCAACGTAAAGGAGGAATATTTGCATAGGAGAAATCATATGATACCGTGGTGACTGTAGTTAAAGAAAATAAATCATCAGACCTGATTAAAAAACCAGGGCGGGCCGTGGACCGGACACACCGTTGGAGAAAGTAATTTATCAGGTAAACATAAATTCTGTTTTCTCCAACATAGGTGTGTCCGGTCCACGGCGTCATCCTTACTTGTGGGAACCAATACCAAAGCTTTAGGACACGGATGATGGGAGGGAGCAAATCAGGTCACCTAGATGGAAGGCACCACGGTTTGCAAAATCTTTCTCCCAAAAATAGCCTCAGAAGAAGCAAAAGTATCAAATTTGTAAAATTTGGTAAAAGTGTGCAGTGAAGACCAAGTCGCTGCCTTACATATCTGATCAACAGAAGCCTCGTTCTTAAAGGCCCATGTGGAAGCCACGGCCCTAGTGGAATGAGCTGTGATTCTTTCAGGAGGCTGCCGTCCGGCAGTCTCATAAGCCAATCTGATGATGCTTTTAAGCCAAAAAGATAGAGAGGTAGAAGTTGCTTTTTGACCTCTCCTTTTACCAGAATAAACAACAAACAAGGAAGATGTTTGTCTGAAATCCTTTGTAGCATCTAAATAGAATTTTAGAGCACGGACAACGTCCAAATTGTGTAACAAACGTTCCTTCTATGAAACTGGATTCGGACACAAAGAAGGTACAACTATCTCCTGGTTAATATTTTTGTTGGAAACAACCTTCGGAAGAAAACCAGGCTCAGTACGTAAAACCACCTTATCTGCATGGACCAGATAGGGCGGAGAACACTGCAGAGCAGATAACTCAGAAACTCTTCTAGCGGAAGAAATTGCAACCTAAAACAAAACTTTCCAAGATAATAACTTAATATCTACGGAATGTAAGGGTTCAAACGGAACCCCTTGAAGAACTGAAAGAACTAGATTAAGACTCCAGGGAAGAGTCAAAGGTCTGTAAACAGGCTTGATTCTAACCAGAGCCTGAACAAACGCTTAAACGTCTGGCACAGCTGCCAGCCTTTTGTGAAGTAAAACAGATAAAGCAGAGATCTGTCCCTTCAGAGAACTCGCAGAAAATCCTTTCTACAAACCTTCTTGTAGAAAGGAAAGAATCTTAGGAATTTTTATCTTGTTCCATGGGAATCCTTTAGATTTACACCAACAGATATATTTTTTCCATATATTAGGGTAAAATTTTCTAGTTACAGGCTTTCTAGCCTGAATAAGAGTATCCATTACAGAATCTGAAAACCCACGCTTTGATAAAATCAAGCGTTCAAACTCCAAGCAGTCAGTTGGAGGAAAACCAGATTCGGATGTTCGAATGGACCCTGAATAAGAAGGTCCTGTCTCAAAGGTAGCTTCCATGGTGGAGCCGATGACACATTCACCAGGTCTGCATACCAAGTCCTGCGTGGCCACACAGGAACTATCAAGGTCACCGAAGCCCTCTCCAGATTGATCCTGGCTACCAGCCTGGGAATGAGAGGAAACGGTGGGAATACATAAGCTAGGTTGAAGATCCAAGGTGCTACTATTGTATCCAATAGAGTCGCCTTGGGATCCCTGGATTTGGACCCGTAACAAGGGACCATGAAGTTCTGACGAGAGGCCATCAGAACCATGTCAGGAATGCCCCATAATTGAGTTATTTGGGCAAAGATTTCCAGATGGAGTTCCCACTCCCCCGGATGCTCCTCCATCGCCAGGGAACTCCTTGTTACCCCCTGATGGTTGATATATGTAACAGTCGTCATGATGTCTGATTGAAACCTTATGAATTTGGCCTTTGCTAGTCGAGGCCAAGCCTTGAGAGCATTGAATATCGCTCTCAGTTCCATTATGTTTATCGGGAGAAGAGAGTCTTCCCGAAACCATAGACCCTGAGTTTTCAGGGGTTCCCAGACCGCGCCCCAGCCCACCAGACTGGCGTTGGTCGTGACAATGACCTATTCTGGTCTGCGGAAGCTCATTCCCTGTGACAGGTTGTCCAGGGTCAGCCACCAACGGAGTGAATCTGTGGTTATTTGATCTACTTGTATCGTCGGAGACAAGTCTGTATAATCCCCATTCCACTGTCTGAGCATGCACAGGTGCAATGGTCTTAGATGAATTCGTGCAAAAGGAACTATGTCCATTGCCGCAACCATCAAACCTATTACTTCCATGGACTGCGCTATGGAAGGAAGAAGAACAGAATGAAGTACCTGACAAGAGCTTAGAAGTTTTGATTTTCTGGCCTCTGTCAGAAAAACCTTCATTTCTAAGGAAACTATTATTGTTCCCAAGAAGGGAACTCTTGTTGACGGGGACAGAGAACTTTTTTTCTATGTTCACTTTCCACCTGTGAGATCTGAGAAAGGCTAGGACAATGTCCGTATGAGCCCTTGCTTTTGACAGAGACGACACTTGAATCAGGATGTCGTCCAAGTAAGGTACTACTGCAATGCCCCTTGGTCTTAGCACCGCTAGAAGGGACCCTAGTACCCTTGTGAAAATCCTTGGAGCAGTGGCTAATCCGAATGGAAGTGCCACAGGTAATGCTTGTCCAGAAAGGCGAACCTTAGGACCCGAAAATGTTCCTTGTGGATAGGAATACGTAGGTACGCATCCTTTAAGTCCACCGTGGTCATGAATTGACCTTCCTGGATGGTAGGAAGGATCGTTCGAATGGTTTCCATTTTGAATGATGAAACCCTTAGAAACTTGTTTAGAATCTTGAGATCTAAAATAGGTCTGAATGTTCCCTCTTTTTTGGGAATTATGAACAGGTTGGAGTAAAAACCCATCCCTTGTTCTCCTAATGGAACAGGATGAATCACTCCCATGCTTAACAGGTCTTCTACACAGTGTAAGAATGCCTGTTCGAAGATAATTGAGACCCGTGGAACCTTCCCCTTGGGGGTAGTTCCCTGAATTCCAGGAGATAACCTTGAGAAACTATTTCTAGCGCCCAAGGATCCTGAACATCTCTTGCCCCAGCCTGAGCAAAGAGAGAAAGTCTGCCCCCCACCAGATCCTTCCCAGATCGGGGGCCAACACTTCATGCTGTTTTGGTAGCAGTGGCAGGTGACTTGGCCTGCTTACCCTTGTTCCAGCCTTGCATCGGCCTCCAGGCTGGCTTGGCTTGAGAAGTATTACCCTCTTGCTTAGAGGGTGTAGAATTTGAGGCTGGTCCGTTTCTGCAAAAGGGACGAAAATTTGGCTTCTTTTTAGCCCTAAAAGACCTATCCAGAGGAAGGGTGTGGCCCTTTCCCCCAGTGATGTCTGAAATAATCTCTTTCAAGTCAGGGCCAAACAGTGTTTTACCCTTGAAAGGGATGTTAAGCAAAAGCGCTCTGCGCGCCACGATAGCAAACCCTGAATTATTCGCCGCTAATCTAGCTAATTGCAAAGCGGCATCTAAAATAAAAAAGAGTTAGCCAATTTAAGAGCTTGAACTCTGTCCAAAACCTCCTCGTACGAAGATTCTTTATTGAGCGACTTTTCTAGTTCTTCGAACCAGAAACACGCAGCTGTAGTGACAGGAACAATGCATGAAATTGGTTGTAGAAGGTAACCTTGCTGAACAAACATCTTTTTAAGCAAACCCTCTAACCTTTAATCCATAGGATCTTGAAAGCACAACTATCTTCTATAGGAATAGAAGTGCGTTTGTTTAGAGTAGAAACCGCCCCCTCGACCTTGGGGACTGTATGCTATAAGTCCTTTCTGGGGTCGACTATAGGAACTAATTTCTTAAATATAGGGGGAGGACAAAAGGTATGCCGGGCCTTTCCCACTCCTTATTTACTATGTCCGCCACCCGCTTGGGTATAGGAAAAACATCGGGGGGCACCGGAACCTCTAGGAACTTGTCCATCTTACCTAATTTCTCTGGAATGACCAAATTGTCACAATCATCCAGAGTAGATAATACCTCCTTAAGTAGTGCGTGGAGATGTTGAAATTTAAATTTAAAAGTTACCATATCAGGTTCTGCTTGTTGAGAAATTTTCCCTGAATCTGAAATTTCTCCCTCAGACAAAACCTCCCTCCTGGCCCCTTCAGATAGGTGTGAGGGTATATCAGAACAGATATCATCAGCGTCCTCTTGCTCTTCAGTGTTTAAAACAGAGCAATCACGCTTTCTCTGATAAGTAGGCATTTTGGAAAAAATGCATGCAATAGAATTATCCATTACAGCCATTAATTGTTGTATGGTAATAAGTATTGGCGCACTAGATGTACTAGGGGCCTCTTGTGTGGGCAAAACTGGTGTAGACACAGAAGGGGATGATGCAGTACCATGCTTACTCCCCTCATTAGAGGAATCATCTTGGGCAATATCATATCTATGGCATTATTATCCCTACTTTGTTTGGACATTATGACACAAATATATCACATATATTTAAATAGGGAGACACATTGGCTTTCATACATATAGAACATCGTTATCTGATGGTTCAGACATGTTAAACAGGCTTAAACTTGTCAACAAAGCACAAAAAACGTTTTACAATAAAACCGTTACTGTCCCTTTAAATTTCAAACTGAACACACTTTATTACTGAATATGTGAAAAAGTATGAAGGAATTGTTCAAATTTCACCAAAATTTCACCACAGTAACTTAAAGCCTTAAAAGTATTGCCCACCAAATTTGAGAGCTTTAACCCTTAAAATAACGGAACCGGAGCCGTTTTTACATTTAACCCCTATACAGTCCCAGGTATCTGCTTTGCTGAGACCCAACCAAGCCCAGAGGGGAATACGATACCAAATGATGCCTTCTATAAGCTTTTTCAGTGGTTCTTAGCTCCTCACACATGCATCTGCATGCCATGCTTTCCAAAAACAACTGCGCATTAGAGGCGCGAAAATGAGGCTCTGTCTATGACTAGAAAAGGCCCCCAGTGAAAAAGGTGTCCAATACAGTGCCTGCCGTTTTTATTAAAACAATCCCCAAGATTTAACAACTATTAAAAGTAATAATCTGCCAAATATACTTAGTAAAGTAATCGTTTTAGCCCAGAAAAATGTCTACCAGTTTTTTAAGCCCTAATGAAGCCCTTTATTCTTTTACTTAAACTAAGAAAATGGCTTACCGGTTCCCATAGGGAAAATGACAGCTTCCAGCATTACCGAGTCTTGTTAGAAATGTGTCATACCTCAAGCAGCAAAAGTCTGCTCACTGTTTCCCCCAACTGAAGTTAATTCCTCTCAACAGTCCTGTGTGGAAACAGCCATCGATTTTAGTAACGGTTGCTAAAATCATTTTCCTCTTACAAACAGAAATCTTCATCTCTTTCCTGTTTCAGAGTAAATAGTACATACCAGCACTATTTTAAAATAACAAACTCTTGATTGAAGAATAAAAACTACATTTAAACACCAAAAAACTCTAAGCCATCTCCGTGGAGATGTTGCCTGTACAACGGCAAAGAGAATGACTGGGGAAGGCGGAGCCTAGGAGGGATCATGTGACCAGCTTTGCTGGGCTCTTTGCCATTTCCTGTTGGGGAAGAGAATATCCCACAAGTAAGGATGACGCCGTGGACCGGACACACCTATGTTGGAGAAATATATATATATATATATATATATATACATATACACACATATATATATATATATACATACATATACATATACACACATATATATATATATATACATATACATATACATATATACACACACATATATACACACACATATATACATACATATATATATATATATATATATATATATATATATATATATATATATATATATATATATATATATATACATACACACACACTGTATATATGTACAGTGGATATAAAAAGTCTTCACACCCCTGTTAAAATGTCAGGTTTCTGTGATGTAAAAAAATGAGACAAAGATAAATTGTTTCAGAACTTTTTCCACCTTTAATGTGACCTATAAACTGTACAACTCAATTGAAAATCAAACTGAAATCTTTTAGGTGGAGAGAAGTAAAAATAAAAAAATAAAATACTTTGTTGAAGCACCTTTTGATTTTATTACAGCACTCAGTCTTTTTGGGTATGATTCTATCAGCATGGCACATCTTGACTTGGCAAGATTTGCCCACTCTTCTTTGCAAAAACACTCCAAATCTGTCAGATTGCGAGGGCATCTCCTGTGCACAGCCCTCTTCAGATCACACTACAGATTTTCGATTGGATTCAGGTCTGGGCTCTGGCTGGGCCATTTCAAAACTTTAATCTTCTTCTGGTGAAGCCATTCCTTTGTTGATTTGGATGTATGCTTTGGGTCGTTGTCATGCTGAAAGATGAAGCTCCTCTTCATGTTCAGCTTTCGAGCAGAAGCCTGAAGGTTTTGTGCCAATATTGTCTGGTATTTGGAATTGTTCATAATTCCCTCTACCTTGACTAAGGCCCCAGTTCCAGCTGAAGAGAATCAGCCCCAAAGCATGATGCTGCCACCACCATGCTTTACTGTGGGTATGGTGTTCTTTTGGTGAGGTGCAGTGTTTTTGTGCCAAGCATATCTTTTGAAATTATGGCCAAAAAGTTCAACCTTGGTTTCATCAGACTAGAACACCTTTTGCAACATGCTTTTGGGAGACTTCAGATGTGTTTTTGCAAAGTTTAGCCGGGCTTGGATGTTTTAAAAAAAAAAAAAAAAAAAAAAAGGCTTCTGTCTTGCCACTCTACCCCATAGCCCAGACATATGAAGAATATGTGAGATTGTTGTCACATGTACCACACAGCTAGTACTTGGCAGATATTCCTGTAGCTCCTTTAATGTTGCTGTAGGCCTCTTGGCAGCCTCCCAGACCAGTTTTCTTCTCGTCTTTTCATCAATTTTGGAGGGACATACAGTTCTTGGTAATGCCACTGTTGCACCATATTTTCTTCACTCGATGATGATTGTCTTCACTGTGTTCCATGGTATATCTAATGCCTTGGAAATTCTTTTGTACCCTTCTCCTGACTGATACCTTTTAACAATGAGATCCCTCTGATGCTTTAGAAGCTCTCTGAGAACCATGGCTTTTGCTGTAGGTTGAGACTAAGAAAATGTCAGGAAAGACCTACTAGAACAGCAGAACTTTATTTGGGGTTAATTAGAGGCACTTTAAATGATGACAGGTGTACTGACTCTTATTTAACATGACTTTGAATGTGATTGCTTAATTCTGAACACAGCTACATCCCCAGTTACACACTTATGCAACCAGATTTTATTTTTTTATTTTTACTTCCGTCCACCTAGAAGTTTCAGTTTGTTTTTCAATCAAGTTGTACAGGTTATAGGTCACATTAAAGGTGGAAAAGTTTGGAAATGATTTATCTTTGTCTCATTTTTTTACATCACATACACCTGACATTTAACAGGGGTGTGTAGACTTTTTATATCCAAAATATATATATATATATATATATATATATATATATATATATATATATATATATATATATATATATATATATATATATATATATATATATATATATATATATATATATATATATACACAATGAACTTACTACACTATATTCTCTCCTCCTTGTTTATGTGAAAATACAGAGCATCTTCACCAGCAGTTTAAATACTGCAGCTGCTCAGAGAGCCTAAGGTGCTTGTACCCTCTGGTAATGAATCAGTTTGTTAATTGCTGACATGATACAAGCCCCACTGGTGCTCTGAGCAGCTGAAGTAATTAAAATGCTGGTGAACTGAGAATATCTAGCTATGCTTCACATGCACATACAGAGAGAAATGCTAACACTTAAACAGTAATAACCATTACTAGAAGCATTTTTGCCAATACATGTACATTGCAAATATGTTTCTATTCAAAGATGTAATTCATTTATGTGCATTTCAAATTTGACCGGAATGTCCCTTTAAGCAAAGAAAGAAAGGGCTTTTTTTAATTTAGATTCAGATAGAAGAGTGATAGAAACTGTGATATTGTCCTGCCAGAAGAACGCAACTGGGAGAAAAAAACAAACAAACAAAAAAAACAACAACAACAACAACAGGTCCTTCTCTGCTTTTTCTATAACAAATAATCATGTTTGTTTTCTGCTCTGGAGGGCCAGACTATAAAGAATCATTTGATTTATCTGTTATAAACAGACAACGAAAGAACTCATCTTGAAATGGGAAACATAAACTGACTTATTCAACTGCTTCAACTCCAAAACTAAAATAAAATAACATTCCTTCTTTAAATTTATATATATATATATATATATATATATATATATATATATATATATATATATATATATATATATATATAAAAAAATAATAGCCCATGTAATGTGCAAGATAGAGAGCTAAAAGAAGCCCAAGAAGTTCTCGTCTTCAGCAGATCCAAGAGGAACCCAAAAAAGAAACCAAACCTTTGTGTAGGAGGTCTGTCATAGTTAAGACTCGCAACCTATGATCCATGATAATCTCACCCTGCCCACAAAAGAGGGAGATTGTACTTTGGGGTTCAGTGAGGTACCTTCCGCACCTAGAGGACTTGTCAACATTTGAGTAATTCTTGTAAAAAGGAAAGACACTTGGAATAACAAAGAGAAACATTTTATGTTTAGGTGAGCCAACCAGGTGTATGGCAGTTGCACATAGCCACCAATTATCAGCTTGCTGCTCCAAGCAGAACTTTATATATTTAACCTATTTGTTGGGGTCAGAGAAACAGTAAGCATAGGTCAGTAATGCAAAAATGACGTTACAAACTAGGGCACGTAATGTTTCGCTTTAGAATGTTCTTTTAATCTAAGGCTGTTGAATTACAGCAGCTGAAGTAGGACTATTTCTTAAACCATGCTAGAGACCTACTTCAACCTTACAATTCAATCCATACTACCTAATGCTAGCTATTGCATTTACACAGCAGGAGTAGAAGGTAGCATGGAACAAGAATGCTGTCTTTTGCGGGAACAGTATGATCATGCTGCATGCGCACAATTCACCCTCAGCTTTAAGCAATACTGATCCAGTCACAGCAGACATACAAAACTGCTGTATAAACACTAACACAATGCAACGAGTGCCAATATAAACAGCAATCAATAGCTGCATCAATTACGAACATTGGCAGAGCAAGGAAGTCAAATCAGCAGGGATAAAATAGTGTTACGTTTTTAAAAAATCATCATAGCTCTATGTACAATATCTGTGTCTGACTCCTAAGTTTAAGATCACTTTATCAACCCATTCAATGCACAAACAAGGAAATGGTTGCAGTGAACCAACACTATGAACCTGCGTTTGTGGAACAGGACTGGACCATCTAAAAAAATCAGGTAATGATCAATTGGAAAATATCCCATGTGCAAATTTGCCTTTCCTGAATGACAAATGTTTCACAGGCTAACAAGGCAGCAGCATTTTATAGATCACTTGGGAGCAAAGCTAACTTGAGACTCTCCTGTTAAATGTGTAGTAAACCCATACAGAAGGTCAAGGGATGGCTGGACCATTATAGCAACATTAATCTGTACCAAGAGGAATCACACTCTTCTTTCTTCATCTGTAACAAACAAAAAGTAATAATAAAGAAATAAAGTCTTCTGGTTGGAGTAGAGCTACAGTCTACATTATCCACAAAAGGAAGAAACAGAATTAAAACCAAAAGGAATGGGAGGGAAATATATATAGGGGAAGGGGAGGCAGTCAAAGGGATAGAAAGGTTAAAACTGAAATGTGAATGGGTGCATTTAAATTTCAAACTGTAGCCTTTTTCAGTATACTTTCATTATCAAAAATGCTTCTAGTAAAAGTTTCTGTTTTTCAGTAACATGATACGCACATATGCTGTGAGGGCTCGTTCACCAGTATTCAAACACCACAGCTTCTCAGAGAGTCAGCAATGGCTTGTATGAGACAACATCTTCACATGCACAATACGCACGACCACGAATACTGGTGCATGAGACCTCACAGCATATGTGCGTATACCACTGAAAAACAGTAATAACCTACTAGAAGCATTTTTGCTAATGAAAGTATATTGAAAAATGCTTCTATTTAAAATTAAATGCACTTTTTGGACTTTCTATCCCTTTAAAGTATTCTAGGACTTACCAACTACAGCAAGAAGACATGAGTCTATATCATCTACCAGTACTCAACATAACAATCACAAGAGAAATCAGGGACACCAAACAAGGTAGCACGCCACTGTAGCTCTCTCACCAGTTATAACAAACAGCGCTCTGGGACAAAACTACAGACTACAAACTTACCACAAAACAGTCATTACTGACCCAAAGAAGCACACATCATAAGCTCATGCTGTGAAATGTGAAAACAAAAGGTTACACAGAGTACGTGTGACATTATGGAGTGTGGGGGGTTAATCGCTGTTCATATGATAGTTACATAGTTACAAGTCAGTAATTGTGAACGTTGAGTGACAACATTTATACAAAATAAAGTGTTAATATTTACCTGCTTTGATTTAAATGCATTCTATAGACCTTAACAAATATAATTAACATCTCCAAGAGCATTCATACTATAATAGTATAAAATCTACATAAAGTGGTACTCAGACATCTCCACTGATTTAGGAAAGCATAAAACTGCACAACATATATCACATTAATATATCTGATGTAGACCTAATGTGTTAATTAATATTTTAATCCAGGTTTTTATTATTAATATTTTTCTATCCAGTTTCTATTATTATTCGACAAAGAAAATACTACTTATTAAAAATACAAATTAGTAATTACAGTTGCTGAACCTATGTGGAGTAATGCTGATATTGTGAATCATAACAGTACACCTTAAAGACATCTGCCATGACATTGTTCTTGATCTATCCAGTGTTAGCCATTCCTAAACAAGACCCATAACTAGGGTATGAGAATATAACCCATTGGTGCCCCACAGCTTTATATCAATAGGCATAAATACATCTTGCAGGGAATAAGGGGTGGCGCATGATCTGGTAAATGCATCAGTGTATTAGACGGAGGTAAATCACGTGTCTAAAGAGGTATAGTTAATATACCACAGGACCTGGTTTACACAAAGACCTTTATTGAGAGCAGGGCATGCAGCAGCTTATCAGTGAAAGCTTTGTGGAACTACATACCTAACTAGACACCAAAAAGCACCATATAGTGTCAGGGTGTCTAGCAGAAAGAGGGTTCAACCCTACTCTTTGTGCTCCTGACAGAAAAGGGACCAAACCCATCCTCTGTGAATGTTAGTGTTAAATACTTGCTCTGTGTATTTTACTGGTAGAATGTAAATTTAAAGGGAAAGTCAAAATTAAACTTGCATGATTCAGATAGAGCTTGTCATTTTAAGACACTTTTAAATTCTCT
Organism: Bombina bombina; assembly: GCF_027579735.1. Taxonomy (NCBI): domain Eukaryota; kingdom Metazoa; phylum Chordata; class Amphibia; order Anura; family Bombinatoridae; genus Bombina; species Bombina bombina. Next base: position 407,282,678 of record NC_069500.1, read on the forward strand.
TCTATTTTCAAATGTGCTTTGTTCTCTTAATATTCCTTGATAAAAAAATGAATATGCACATATCATACACTAGTGGGGAGCTGCTGCTAATTGGTGCCTGCACACATTTGTCTCTTGTGATTGGCTAAATAGATATTTTCAGCTTCCTGTCAGTAGTGCAATGCTGTCCCTTCAGCAATGGATAACAAGAGAATGAAAAAAAAAATTGATAAAAGAATTAAATTGGAAAGTTGTTTAAAGTTGTATGTTCTATCTGAAAAATATAAAATAAAATTTTGGAGTTTACTATCCCTTTAAATACCCACCCTATGTGGTGTCAAAAGAAATGTATCCGCTTTTTCGCATGTGTAGGTATTACTACTGGTTAAACTATAACTATTAAACTCCTGTCTTCTTTGTTACACCAGAATAAATAAGGCTTAATTCCTTTTATATTCTAGTGGCAAACAAATAGAATCCCTTAACTTGTTGGTATTACTGGTGAAAATGCTGTGCTCTGTGTATTATGTGTAGGAAGGCGTTAATATTCAGCAATGCTGTAAGAGATATAAATGAGGCAAATATGATACAACATTGCTAGCACTAATACAAATGTCCACAACAATCTAAACATTATTTGATATGGGAAGTATGAACATATGCCGTTTTTTTTTAAATAATGTGAAATTATTAACACACTGACCATATAGCTTTTAAAATATATTTAGAATATATTTCTAGTAAGATAGTAAATTCAGTAGACTTGACATGTTCTGAGTCACCTTTGTAGCACATTATGGCAAAGTGCAGAACCTTAGTAGAAAAAAACTAGAGCAATAATGTACACTTCTTACCTCTGAACTGGCATAGAAGGCCCTTCCACAAATTCCATGGTATTGAGAAATGTGACTGCCTTTGCTCCTCCATAGGATGGAGATCTAGGTATTCCAGAGGGTGATGAGGGAGCATGATGGCCAGGGGATTTGTATGATCCATTGCTAACCCTTGCTTGCAAGGGTTGGTGGCTTTGAATGTTGTTATTGGCTAGGTCAGCCTGCAAGGATGTGGTTGAAGTCCTAGGGGCTCGTGAGACTGCGCTAGACAGAGAGGACACAGATGACTGGAGGATGGGATTTCTAGAACTGAAGCTAGGGCCTCCTGCTAGCAGATTGTCCTTTGATCCATACCGGCCAACAGTGGCACGTGTGTTTTCTGAGAGGGAACTGACCTGTTGCAGGCTGTATGTGCTTGGAGTGTCATAAACCCCTGAGTCTGCAAATACAGAGTCTGTGTGAGATTGTAAGAGCTTCTCACGTTCCTCCATCTCCTTTCTCTCTTGTATGGAGGCCATAATGGATTTAGAGAGGTTGTCATAGCGCACAGGAGAGGGCTCCCGCTGGTGGGCAGCTGCCCTTGCCAAAACAGGGCTAAAACCTTGTGCAGGTTGACGTTCCCCACTTCGGAGGTGACACATCTTTGCAGACATGTATGGTGAGTGGTATCCCACAGATCCAGCAGTAGTATGTGGTGTACATTTACTAGCTGCTGGTGACATTGGGTTAAGCAAGCTGTCATAAGATAAGCTCCCATTGCGGTTAGACAAATTATTTGGTGAAAAGACACTCTTGTATGGAGCGGTGGTAGTTCCTTCAGATTTCACCATTTGAAGGGGCACTTTCTCAGATTCCCTACGACCAGAATTTTTTAAGCTCAGGGAACGGGAGTTAACAGTAAAAGTGTCAAGTTGCAAAGGGGAGGACTGATAGGACTTGTGGAGTGAGTTCTTCCGATATTCTGGTAGGTCCAGGTTTGGTTCAGACTGATAATCATGACTCCTACAATCTTCTTCAAGGAACACACTGTCCTTCAGACCCTCCTGCATAGCAATCTGAAATACAGAAAAAAAAAGAAATAAATCAGTTGCTTAATTACTTTGATACAAGACTGTGTCTATACAGCAACTGAATTTTTTTTTGTTCAAAAAGTTTCTGTACTGCAGGGTTTTTGCCTTTAAGATTTTATAGAAGACAAATTACATGTTGAAAACAATAACAGCAGAATAAATAAATGAAAAAAATACACGTGTACAACTTTACTTTTCTTAATATAAACAAATATTTGTATGTGATTATATCTACTTAAATATGATTATTCAAGATTTTCCTTACAATACATATCAATCCAAGTCTAATTTATAATCTTTATAATCTGTTCTTATAAAGACCCATACTTGATCTTCAAAACTGAGATATACATAAAATTATACACATCAGGTTAAGAGACTATTGCAGTTTAATTACTAAATAAATATAAATCAGACCATCCTAGTCCCGTGTTAATTACTAAAAAGAAATATTACGGTTACTTGTTCCCCGTAAGTTATAGTCAAATATAAGAGGAAGGAAAGAAAAAAAATATGAAAAATAAAATTTCCTCTCTGTCCCTCCCTCTACTCTTCCAAAAAGATCCATTGGCTTCTTGCTCTACATTCTAACATTAGAGTTATGAAAAGGATATAGAATTTGTTTTTGAAATCCCTTTTGTAGGGATAAAATACATTTCTCCCATTTCTGAATAAAACACATTTTTCCATCCGAGAGACAGCATCAACCTGTTCAATTATGACTTGATTACGGAGAGGATTAATCAAATTCCCCAAAGATGGCCCTTTCCAAGCAGTCAAAATAGTCATATTTATGAAACTTTGTTTTTTCCTTACACTTTATGCCATCAACTAAAAAAAAAAAAAAATCCTGAATTTTGAGAGTTATCCTTATTTGGTATAATCTGCCTAGCAAGGAATATTTAAAAAAAACAAACAAAAAAAAACTTCTAATCGTATAACACTACCATACACAGTGCAACACATTTGCATTACCTTGCCCACATTTCTTAAACAAATTCTCGGGATCTAAATTTTTTTAGTTATTCCGTCTAGCCGTAAATATACTATATAGATTAATTTAATTTGTGCTCCATGATAGTAAAAGTCCAGAGTAGTTTTCTTGAAACACTAGGACTTACCAGTGCTATAAATAAAAGGGGACTTTCAGTCATGAAGTATAAAAAAAAAAAAAACTTCATCCTGAAATTACCTTTATTTGCCCACGAGTTTATGGCAAGCTGAGCGTCTCCGGCCGCCCATTGAAGACCGCAATTTTTTCAATGAGGTGACATTTCCACCTCTTAACCAATAGCATTATTATTTGCATTATGCTGTAGGGCTATCACGCTATTGCCATAGATGTGGAAGTGTCACCTCATTGGGAAAATAGTGCTCAGCTCTGAATAAACTCGTGGGCAAATAAATGTACTTTCAGCATGAAGTTTTTTTTATACTTCATGACTGAAAGTCTCCTTTATTTATAGCATTGGTAACTTAGTATTTCAAAAATTCACTCATTTCTGTTCACTTTTTAAGTAGAATTATGCTTTTCACATTCATTATGTATTTATATAAACATGATATGGAAAAAATACCATTCCTAGACATGGAGTCATTACTCCAATTAAATTTTAATGGTTCAACCGATTTAAAAAAAAAAATAAAAAAATTTAAAAGCTATTTTTCCCTATTTATAAATTGAGAGAAATTTTCCAGCCCCAGTCTAACCAATTCTTGAAAATGTTTTGTTGTGAATTCCGCTATAAAATTGAGGGTGGCCCTGTATAGGAAAAAAAAATCTAAAATACAAGAATTTGAACCACTTATTTTGCACGGATCATGCCATGTTTTAATGGGTTCTTTTATGACACAATTTCTAAATTATTAAAGGTACATTATGAATTAATAAGGCAGACAAGGTGAAAGGATAAACGGTATGCTGCTTTATATCCAGATCTGTATAGTAATTATTTTTTAGAAATTCAGTCAAGCACAATTTTGATCAAAATCTGTTAAGTTTATTCCCTTTTGTTACTCCGTCTAGGTTTTTGTCCTTGCCAAAAAATCACTAGGCTCTTATTCAGGCACTGTATATCACACTTGCATAGGGGGAGTGGTGTGGCTTACATTAAATAAAACATTTTGGAGTCTACTCTCTCTTAGGAATAATTGCAATGAATAATTTATTATTGCTAAGGATGGTTTTACTAAAAATAAAATGTATTTCACAAGCAAATGGTTAAAGCATTGGAGATCCAATGGTAAATCCAAGAAGTCAAGAGTTTAAAACCTTAAAAAACAAAAAGGCATTAAAAACAAATCAGAACCCTGAACTCTCAAGAAATGTAGCATCCCAACTCACCTGCTCCGTGGCTGGGTGATAGTGCACTTTAGGGTTGGCGTTAAACGCTGGACGATACTTGTACATGGCTGGAGTAGGTGGGCTCATCATTTTTGGAGATAAACTACTGTCTAATATATAACAGGAAACAAACATTGTTACATTCAGATTATGGGAACATGCCCCTAATAGATAACTACTACAAGGGCTTTAAAGAAAGAAGCACATAAAAAGCATACTAGACAAGGAGCTATGTATGTTTTTCTTTTTAACTAAAGCTACCTTATTTGTAATCATTTTCTTCCAAAGAACACTTTAATAAGAATGAACACAACTATAATCCAGTATGTATCAACATCAAGAATACATACAAATTGCCTCATTACTGAATGCCTCCATACCTAGACACAGGATGGAGCAAACCACTAAAATTTACTGAGACAACGATGAAAAACATAATTTATGTAAGAACTTACCTGATAAATTCATTTCTTTCATATTAGCAAGAGTCCATGAGCTAGTGACGTATGGGATATACATTCCTACCAGGAGGGGCAAAGTTTCCCAAACCTCAAAATGCCTATAAATACACCCCTCACCACACCCACAAATCAGTTTAACGAATAGCCAAGAAGTGGGGTGATAAAAAAAAGTGCGAAAGCATATAAAATAAGGAATTGGAATAGTTGTGCTTTATACAAAAAAATCATAACCACCAAAAAGGGTGGGCCTCATGGACTCTTGCTAATATGAAAGAAATGAATTTATCAGGTAAGTTCTTACATAAATTATGTTTTCTTTCATGTAATTAGCAAGAGTCCATGAGCTAGTGACGTATGGGATAATGACTACCCAAGATGTGGATCTTCCACGCAAGAGTCACTAGAGAGGGAGGGATAAAATAAAGACAGCCAATTCCTGCTGAAAATAATCCACACCCAAAATAAAGTTTAATAAAAACATAAGCAGAAGATTCAAACTGAAACCGCTGCCTGAAGTACTTTTCTACCAAAAACTGCTTCAGAAGAAGAAAACACATCAAAATGGTAGAATTTAGTAAAAGTATGCAAAGAGGACCAAGTTGCTGCTTTGCAAATCTGATCAACCGAAGCCTCATTCCTAAACGCCCAGGAAGTAGAAACTGACCTAGTAGAATGAGCTGTAATCCTTTGAGGCGGAGTTTTACCCGACTCGACATAAGCATGGTGAATTAAGGATTTCAACCAAGATGCCAAAGAAATGGCAGAAGCTTTCTGACCTTTTCTAGAACCGGAAAAGATGACAAATAGACTAGAAGTCTTTCGGAAAGACTTAGTAGCCTCAACATAATATTTCAAAGCTCTAACAACATCCAAAGAATGCAACGATTTCTCCTTAGAATTCTTAGGATTAGGACATAATGAAGGAACCACAATTTCTTTACTAATGTTGTTGGAATTCACAACCTTAGGTAAAAATTCAAAAGAAGTTCGCAACACCGCCTTATCCTGATGAAAAATCAGAAAAGGAGACTCACAAGAAAGAGCAGGTAATTCAGAGACTCTTCTGGCAGAAGAGATGGCCAAAAGGAACAAAACTTTCCAAGAAAGTAATTTAATGTCCAAAGAATGCATGGGTTCAAAAGGAGGAGCTTGAAGAGCCCTCAGAACCAAATTCAAACTCCAAGGAGGAGAAATAGACTTAATGACAGGTTTTATACGAACCAAAGCTTGTACAAAACAATGAATATCAGGAAGATTAGCAATCTTTCTGTGAAAAAGAACAGAAAGAGCAGAGATTTGTCCTTTCAAGGAACTTGCGGACAAACCTTTATCTAAACCATCCTGAAGAAACTGTAAAATTCTCGGAATTCTAAAAGAATGCCAGGAAAAATGATGAGAAAGACACCAAGAAATATAAGTCTTCCAGACTCTATAATATATCTCTCTAGATACAGATTTACGAGCCTGTAACATAGTATTAATCACAGAGTCAGAGAAACCTCTGTGACCAAGAATCAAGCGTTCAATCTCCATACCTTTAAATTTAAGGATTTGAGATCCTGATGGAAGGAAGGACCTTGCGACAGAAGGTCTGGTCTTAACGGAAGAGTCCACGGCTGGCAAGAGGCCATCCAGACAAGATCCGCATACCAAAAACCTGTGAGGCCATGCTGGAGCTACCAGCAGAACAAACGAGCATTCCTTCAGAATCTTGGAGATTACTCTTGGAAGAAGAACTAGAGGCGGAAAGATATAGGCAGGATGATACTTCCAAGGAAGTGATAATGCATCCACTGCCTCCGCCTGAGGATCCCGGGATCTGGACAGATACCTGGGAAGTTTCTTGTTTAGATGAGAAGCCATCAGATCTATTTCTGGGAGTTCCCACATTTGAACAATCTGAAGAAATACCTCTGGGTGAAGAGACCATTCGCCCGGATGCAACGTTTGGCGACTGAGATAATCCGCTTCCCAATTGTCTATACCTGGGATATGAACCGCAGAGATTAGACAGGAGCTGGATTCCGCCCAAACCAGAATTCGAGATACTTCTTTCATAGCCAGAGGACTGTGAGTCCCTCCTTGATGATTGATGTATGCCACAGTTGTGACATTGTCTGTCTGAAAACAAATGAACGACTCTCTCTTCAGAAGAGGCCAAGACTGAAGAGCTCTGAAAATTGCACGGAGTTCCAAAATATTGATCGGTAATCTCACCTCCTGAGATTCCCAAACCCCTTGTGCCGTCAGAGACCCCCACACAGCTCCCCAACCTGTAAGACTTGCATCTGTTGAGATTATAGTCCAGGTCGGAAGAACAAAAGAAGCCCCCTGAATTAAACGATGGTGATCTGTCCACCACGTCAGAGAATGTCTGACAATCTGTTTTAAAGATATTAATTGAGATATCTTTGTGTAATCCCTGCACCATTGGTTCAGCATACAGAGCTGAAGAGGTCGCATGTGAAAACGAGCAAAGGGGATCGCGTCAGATGCAGCAGTCATAAGACCTAGAATTTCCATGCATAAGGCTACCGAAGGGAATGATTGTGACTGAAGGTTTTGACAAGCTGAAATCAATTTTAGACGTCTCTTGTCTGTCAAAGACAGAGTCATGGACACTGAATCTATCTGGAAACCCAAAAAGGTTACCCTTGACTGAGGAATCAATGAACTTTTTAGTGAATTGATCCTCCAACCATGATCTTGAAGAAACAACACAAGTCGATTCGTATGAGATTCTGCTAAATGTGAAGACTGAGCAAGTACCAAGATATCGTCCAAATAAGGAAATACCACAATACCCTGTTCTCTGATTACAGACAAAAGGGCACCGAGAACCTTTGTAAAAATTCTTGGAGCTGTAGCTAGGCCAAACGGCAGAGCCACAAACTGGTAAAGCTTGTCCAGGAAAGAGAATCTCAGGAACTGATAGTGAGCTGGATGAATCGGAATATGCAGATATGCATCCTGTAAATCTATTGTAGACATATAATGCCCTTGCTGAACAAAAGGCAAGATAGTCCTTACAGTTACCATTTTGAATGTTGGTATCCTTACATAACGATTTAATATTTTTAGATCCAGAACTGGTCTGAAGGAATTCTCCTTCTTTGGTACAATGAAGAGATTCGAATAAAACCCCAGCCCCTGTTCCAGAACTGGAACTGGCATAATTACTCCAGCCAACTCTAGATCTGAAACACATTTCAGAAATGCTTGAGCTTTCACTGGGTTTACTGGGACACGGGAAAGAAAAAATCTCTTTGCAGTAGGTCTTATCTTGAAACCAATTCTGTACCCTTCTGAAACCATGTTCTGAATCCAAAGATTGTGAACAGAATTGATCCAAATTTCTTTGAAAAAACGTAATCTGCCCCCTACCAGCTGAGCTGGAATGAGGGCCGCACCTTCATGTTGACTTAGAAGCTGGCTTTGCTTTTCTAGAAGGCTTGGATTTATTCCAGACTGGAGATGGTTTCCAAACTGAAACTGCTCCTGAGGATGAAGGATCAGGCTTTTGTTCTTTGTTGAAACGAAAGGAACGAAAACGATTATTAGCCCTGTTTTAACCTTTAGATTTTTTATCCTGTGGTAAAAAAGTTCCTTTCCCACCAGTAACAGTTGTGATAATAGAATCCAACTGAGAACCAAATAATTTATTACCCTGGAAAGAAAGGGAAAGTAGAGTCGGTTTAGAAGACATATCAGCATTCCAAGTTTTAAGCCATAAAGCTCTTCTAGCTAAAATAGCTAGAGACATAAACCTGACATCAACTCTGATAATATCAAAAATGGCATCACAGATAAAATTATTAGCATGTTGAAGAAGAAGAATAATATTATGAGAATCATGATCTGTTACTTGTTGCACTAAAGTTTCCAACCAAAAAGTTGAAGCTGCAGCAACATCAGCCAATGATATAGCAGGTCTAAGAAGATTACCTGAACACAGATAAGCTTTTCTTAGAAAGGATTCAATTTTCCTATCTAAAGGATCCTTAAAGGAAGTACCATCTGCCGTAGGAATAGTAGTACGTTTAGCAAGGGTAGAAATAGCCCCATCAACTTTAGGGATTTTGTCCCAAAACTCTAATCTGTCGGACGGTACAGGATATAATTGCTTAAAACATTTAGAAGGAGATCTAAAAACCTTGTCTAAACGTTTAGATTTAGTATCAAGAGGACGAGAATCCTCAATTTCTAATGCAATTAGGACTTCTTTAAGTAAAGAACGGATAAATTCCATTTTAAATAAATATGACGATTTATCAGCATCAACCTCTGAGACAGAATCCTCTGTATCAGAAGAATCATTAGAATCAGAATGATGATGTTCATTTAAAAATTAATCTGTATAAAGAGAAGTTTTAAAAGACTTTTTATGTTTACCAGAAGGAGGAATAACAGACATAGCCTTCTTAATGGATTCAGAAACAAAATCTCTTATGTTATCAGGAACACTCTGAACATTAGATGTTGATGGAACTGCAACAGGTAATGGTACTTTACTAAAGGAAATATTTTCTGCATTAACAAGTTTGTCATGACATTTAATACAAACAACAGCTGGAGGAACAACTACCAAAAGTTTACAGCAGATACACTTAGCTTTGGTAGTTCCAGCACCAGGCAGCGATTTTCCAGTAGTATCTTCTGACTCAGTTGCAACGTGGGACATCTTGCAATATGTAATAGAAAAAAACAACATATAAAGCAAAATTGATCAAATTCCTTAAATGACAGTTTCAGGAATGGGAAAAAATGCCAGTGAACAAGCTTCTAGCAACCAGAAGCAACAAAAGATGAGACTTAAATAAAGTGGAGACAAAATTGACGCCCACATTATTTGGCGCCTAAATGCTATTAGCGCCAAAAATGACGCCACATCCGGAACGCCGACATTTTTGGCGCGAAAGACGTCAAAAAATGACGCAACTTCCGGCGACACGTATGACGCCGGAAATAGAAAAAAATTTTCGCGCCAAGAATGACGCAATAAAATGAAGCATTTTCAGCCCCCGCGAGCCTAACAGCCCACAGGGAAAAAGTCAATTTTTAAGGTAAGTTAAAAAGGATATATTCAAATGCATTATCCCAAATATGAAACTGACTGTCTGAAATAAGGAAATGTTGAACATCCTGAGTCAAGGCAAATAAATGTTTGAATACATATATTTAGAACTTTATAAAAAAGTGCCCAACCATAGCTTTAGAGTGTCACAGAAAATAAGACTTACTTACCCCAGGACACTCATCTACATGTTGTAGAAAGCCAAACCAGTACTGAAACGAAAATCAGCAGAGGTAATGGTTGTAGAAAGCCAAACCAGTACTGAAACGAAAATCAGCAGAGGTAATGGTATAAATATAAGAGTATATCGTCGATCTGAAAAGGGAGGGTAAGAGATGAATCTCTACGACCGATAACAAAGAACCCATGAAATAGACCCCGTAGAAGGAGATCATTGAATTCAAACAGGCAATACTCTCCTCACATCCCTCTGACATTCACTGCACGCTGAGAGGAAAACCGGGCTCCAACCTGCTGCGGAGCGCATATCAACGTAGAATCTAGCACAAACTTGCTTCACCACCTCCATGGGAGGCAAAGTTTGTAAAAACTGATTTGTGGGTGTGGTGAGGGGTGTATTTATAGGCATTTTGAGGTTTGGGAAACTTTGCCCCTCCTGGTAGGAATGTATATCCCATACGTCACTAGCTCATGGACTCTTGCTAATTACATGAAAGAAACCACATTTGTAGGGAGAGTTCAAATTAAGTAATGGTGCATTTATTTATGGCATTGCACATTGTTTTTGCTTAAAAAAGCCATCCTCATTAGATCTTCACAATGCAATATTAGAATTATTTACCTTCACTGGTTCCTAGAGGCCCCTTCAAGTCAGAGTATTTTATAGAATCTCCTTTTGGGGGCAATGGTGGCTGCATATCCATCGATTTCTCATTCAAACCTTCCAAACTCCCCTTGGACTGAAAGAAAGGAGCAAACACCTTTTAAATTACCTTTTTTATGTTGTTTAACTATTCCCTTGCAAGAAGCCTTTAAAATCTGCTAGAGGATTAGAGCTATTTGGGAAAGCACAAATCTCAGTTGCTCTGTATACACATTAAACAGTTATCCCTTGCTGCTCTAATTAGCCAATATACCCAGAGTAATTCAAAGCTGAGACAAATATACTGTATGTTTATTTGACATAAAACTCCAAATAAAATAAACAAAAAATTGAGGAGGATCAGTCTAAACCTATAATGAAAAACTCTCATGTATCAACTACCCTCTGTTTTTCAGAATAAACATTTTTAAAATGGCAGCTATTTTTTTTTATCTAAAAAAATGTTTCTACTTGAACGTTATTAAATCCCTTAACATATGCTGGAGGGGCGAACTAGAACAGATATAAAGACAGCAATGGCAAAAGGAGTACACATAGAGGGAAAAAAAGATATTACAACAAAAATATTTATCATCACTGCAGGCAAGATATACACAAGACAAATATGATATATAATACATTTCTTTATTGCACGCATATAACTGGGTTTATCCCCTGAAAAGGGATTAAACCAGGGGCATATTTGCCTAGACAAACAAGGCACTTGCCTAGGGCAGCAGATTTGGGAAGGGGCAGCACTTTACGAGTCTCACTACATACACACACTGAACTACACACACGCACGCACACTTGAACATTTACTTTGGAAATGCCATTAAAAAAAAAAGGCATGTTACACCCTCACCAAAAAATATTATGGACAAAAAAAGACCTAAACCCAGGGCAGCAGAATTTTGAGTACCTAGGGCAGCACAAACCTTAATACGCCACTGGATTAAAGATGATTTTAGAGTGAAGCCCAGAGCAGCAATGCCATACTGGGAACAAGAACAACATCTGGTGAGCCAATGACAAGGGGCATATGTGTGTGTTGCCACCAATAACCAGCTAGCTGCCAAAAGTGCCATTGTTGAACATGAGCCAAACACCAAAAGTCATCTCAGTAAAAGGAGCTGTTAAATACATCTATCTAATTGCCACAAAGAAAGCAAGAAGTTCTAGAACACACACATTTAGTTCACTCACCATCCAGCCTATGCTGGAGTCTCTCTGATCACTTAGCTTGATCATTGCGATACAATGCATTAAACACATCATAAAGGTACTTTAATAAAAGTGATGAGACCTCTTGCTCTGCTTGGCATTATAGGAAAACAACTCCATACACTAGAACTCTGTGGCTACAACAGCCCCTCAGTATGTATTGACCTATATTAATATAATCAGCTATAGCATTCAAAGTTAATAGTTTTAAATGCAAAAAAAAAAAAAGACCCTAGCAGGGGTTAAATACAGTTATCTAGGGTAAAGTAAAAATTATATACTATACTGAAATAGAGCATCTACGTTTTCCATTAAATATGAGCAGCTCTGCATTTACACAACGTATGGGCCAAAGCATAACAAGGTAAAACAAGTATTATGGAACTGCTTAAATTGGGAAGTTTTCTAGAATATCTACTAAAAATAGTGTAAACAGTTTGGGTAAATGAGATGAAGTTCCTTCACACGTACTTTTAGGCTGCATCATTGTGCTGGCAAAATGGTATGGGATGAAAATCATTTACAGTTTTTTACAGTTTATCATATGGTTTTACAGTTTATCATATGGTTTTACAGTTTATCATATGGTTTAAGAGGCACTCCACTGGAACTTGATCAGCTCTTTTCACATATTTTTATTTGTGAGATTGAATGGGTTCATAAGTTCAGTATAATTGGGTATTACCTAGACCAGTTAGAGAGATAAACACATAGCTATATAAAGGTCTTTCACATCCTTTATTTATAATATATTGACTACAGCCAGCATGGCTGAAACCGGTCAGACTTTTTCTTGAAGCGCTCATATTTTCTATATGGAGTCTGCCTATTTTTGTATAATTTTTATCTTATCTAATAAAGCTTTTTCAGAATTTTATTAAGTGCTCCCATTTCTTGCTGGAATACTTTTTGGAACTCTTTTTCTCTTATTTCAATATTATGTTTGAAATTATAAGAGATTCTCTAGGTTAACCTTATCTGCATCTAGTCTAAGGTTATTGTTTCATCAGTATAATTTCTAATGCAAGGATAGAGGTCTGGTCCATCTTAACACATCTGGTTAATACTACAGCTTTAGGTTACGATGGGTGCTTTGATAGCTACAGGCCATACAGCTTGACTTATTCAAACTATTTTTCCATTCTGTTCTGTGAATAATCAAAGTCATAGCTTGACTTTCGTATCAATAATTAAGCGCTATTTATATTTAAATATTCAGTTTGTCTATTCCCCCCCCCCCCCCTTTGATGTGAGGGAGACCAACAGAGGGTAACCCTGGGAGAGGCAAATCCTATCAAAGTAATAGGGATGTTTATATGTTCGGGTCAGCTGAAAGGTAACATGCTGAGAATAGTTAGGGGATTATTGGGCCCTTGCAGTAGCAGCAAATTGAAGCAAATTGCATTGAAGTTCTATTGCAATGTCTTTTTTATGCAGCTTTTGATTATGCTATTCTACAGTATTTAATGGTCATACCTCAAGAGTGAAAGAAAATGCATTGTCTACCCCTTTTTTGGAAAGTTTCAAGTTTTTTGAACATTATTAACATAAAAACTACTGAGCGGATTTACTTCCAACTTGGCTTTTGAAATCTTTTAGATTAAAACCATTGTATTTCTACAAATAATGATTTTTAAGCTTCTAGAGCTCTCAACTCAAATAGCTAGTCTATACTTATTGACTAACCACATGATACTGATTTCAGGTCATTTTGCTTATATGGGTAATGAATATCTTTTAAATAGAGGATGAAGAAATCGGACAATCAGCAAATCTAAACTTTATGGGCAAGGTTTAAGCATAAACAATCTCCAGCAAATATTTACATATAAAGCTAATTAGTGAAGAGATTTAAATTTGATAGTTAAATGGATCAAATCATGTTGCTACCAATGGCTGAGAGCTACTGTATTTGCCAGTTATTGTCAGGGTCCGTTTGCCTGTGATTGCTCTAACAACTTGTAATTAATTAAAAAAAACAAATAGGAAGTAATAAATGAAATAAAAAGATATATTTTTCACATGAAAAAAAGCCAAGAAATACAAGGGTTCAAGTCTTCACCCTATAACTGAAAACTTCAACCAAATAAATTTCCTTGCTTGTGTTCATTAGAATGAGAACGTAAAACAATGGCATTAATATTTTTCTTAATTTGTTTCCCCTGAGTATAGATTATCTGTTTCTCAGGATGGTACCTTAGAGCGGTGCAAATTTGCTTGGATTCCATTATCACTAATCTTTACTGTAATTTGACGCTCTGAGACATCCGGTCGAATGAAAGGAGGCTTCACTGTGACCGGGGGTTTCTTCTTTGGTTCAACCACATATCTAAATTAAAAGAAAAAGGGAGAGAGAGGTTAATTCAACACAAACATGAAAAGGAGATCCAGTTAAGATTGACAACACTTCTGCAATCATTTGGGATGTGCAGAAGAAACAACCGACATGTATTTAGTGTTGTGTAAACAATAAGACGTTTTCATTTTAAAATTAAATTGAATTTGATTATTTAATGTTCTAAAGCTGCCCACAAAAATACCCAGAAATGTACATACAGTACATTTACTCATATCCTGGCTAATACTCACCAGTGAGATCCCTGAATCCTCAGTCCTAAATCTAGCCAATATCTGGACAAGTGCAAAACAAGTACTCCCGCCAACTGTACAAAACTAAGGATGGACTCTTTCTAGAGCCCTCAAAACATCCAAGTTGTAAATAAAGTCACTCCTTGGAATTTTTAGGAGCTGGACATATAGAAGGAACCACAATTTCCTGGTTGATAGTATTTGTAGATACTACCTTAGGAAGAAAAGAAAAATTAGTGTGAAGAACAGCCTTATCCTGATGAAAAATCAGGAAAGGAGATTTACAAGACAAAGCTGAAAGCTCTAATGCTCCAGGCAGAAGAAATGGCCAAGAGAAAAATAACCTTCTGGAATAAAAGCTACAGGAATAGACCAGTGATGGCTAACCTAGGCACCATAGATGTTTTGAAATTACATTTTCCATGATACTTGAGCACACTGGAGAGCCCTCACCTCCCAAAAAGACTACACCACCTGCACTCTGAGACCTCCAGATATCACCCCAACATTGCAGGCTGGCGTCTGGAGATCACTACCCACACTTGAAGAGGAAATCGGAGGCCCCTTGAAAAAAAGTAATAGTAAGTCTGCAACCATGTTAGTGACGGTCTTGTTATATGATCTAAGAAGATCATCTGAGACCGATCAGTCAGGAATAAGAGAGAACAAGCATGACATTTGGCAAATGGGACTGCATCTGAGGTAGCAACCATGAGATCCACAACCATGCATTGAGAAATTGAAGGAAAATGATTAAGTTGAAGTAGAGCAAATTCCTATGTTCTTCACATAGAAATTGTACTTTTTATTATTAATATATATATATATATATATATATATATATATATATATATATATATATATATATATATATATATATATATATATATATGATACTGTTAATGTAAAATACATATCTATACCTATATACAGATATATAAAGAATTTTCTTTTGTGCACGTCGGGTTTACACTCTAACGCAAACTTTTTACTTTCAACTTGTAATAGGAGCGCAAACCTATGCGCGTAAAAAGCCTCCATCTAGTTAAATTGTGCTCAACTTGTAATCTAGCCCAAAGTGTGAGACAAACAGAGATGAAAAGAGGGTGCCTAGAACAAAAAAGATCATCCAAGTAAGGAACTACAAAAGATTTCTTGAGCTTGTACCACAGTCAACAATGCCCCTATAATCTTGTAAAATACTAAATGGGAGAGTCCTGGTCTAGGACAATAAAATCTCAGAAACCTGAAATGATCAATATGAATGGACATATGTAACTAAGCATCTTTTAAGTCTGTGGTAGACGAACTGACTTTCCTGCACTACAGGAAAAAAGTGCAAATCTTTTCTATCTTGAAAGTGTCAATTTGTTCAAGGTTTTGAGATCCAAAATAGACCGAAGGGGTACCTTCCTTTTTTGGTACTATAAAGAGATTAGAATAAAATCCCTGCTTTATTTCTGAAGCTGGAACGATAAATTCCATTGTTTCCAGATTTCTCACACAAGCCAGAAAGGTGTAGGCCTTTAAAAGATCTTGAGGAACTTGAGACATGAAGAACCTTCCTATAGTAGGTTTTGATTGAAAGCTTATTCAATTATTTCCAGCACTAAAGTATCTTGAACAAACCTCTTAAAAGCCTCCTAAAAAAAAAGATAAATTAAATCTGCCCCCTACCAATGACTGGTCTGGAATGGAGACCACATCTTTATGTGGACTTGGAGCGACAGACTAAACCTGAACTCTGGGCAGAAGAAGAAGCTTTCCGATTCTTAGATTGTCAAAAGAAACAAAAACCATCCTGTAAATCTAAGCTTACCCTTTGCCTTTACTTTTTATCATGAGGGAGACAATGTCCTCTACCCATCAGTGACTAGCAATAATAGCATCCTGTCATAGCCTAAACAAGATTTTACCCTGAAGGGGAAAGAGATAGAAGCCTGCATTTAGAAACCAAATCAGCAGACCTAAATTTGAGCCATAATAGCCAAAGCAACATTATTTGCATTAATGCGCACCATTTCTACAGCTGCATCACAAATAAAGCTATTTGCAGTTCTCAGGAGCTTAGAGCGCTCCTGGATCTCATCAAGTGTATTTTCCCCAGAAATTAGTCCTGAAAGGTTGTGTCAACTAACTGCAGTAGCAGCAGATTCATAGGCAACATTGCCAGCAGGCCTAATCATTAAGCCTGCAATCTCAAATGACCTTCTATGAAAGCCTCCAAGCTTTCTATCCAAGGGATCCTTAAAACCGGTGCTTTTCTCCAAAAGAATAGTAGTATGCCTTTCAAGAGTGGATGTAGCTGCATCAAACATAGGAATAGTTTTCCATATCTCTGTATATGTAGAAGGAAGACGGAACATAATTTTGAACTTCACACTGAATAAAAAAACACCTGGCTTAAGCTGTTCCTTAGAAATGAGATCAGAAACTGAAACAGGCACAGGAAAAACATAATTTATGTAAGAACTTACCTGATAAATTCATTTCTTTCATATTAGCAAGAGTCCATGAGCTAGTGACGTATGGGATATACATTCCTACCAGGAGGGGCAAAGTTTCCCAAACCTCAAAATGCCTACAAATACACCCCTCACCACACCCACAAATCAGTTTAACGAATAGCCAAGAAGTGGGGTGATAAGAAAAAAGTGCGAAAGCATCAAAAAATAAGGAATTGGAATAGTTGTGCTTTATACAAAAAAAACATAATCACCACAAAAAAAGGGTGAGTCTCATGGACTCTTGCTAATATGAAAGAAATGAATTTATCAGGTAAGTTCTTACATAAATTATGTTTTCTTTCATGTAATTAGCAAGAGTCCATGAGCTAGTGACGTATGGGATAATAAATACCCAAGATGTGGAACTTCCACGCAAGAGTCACTAGAGAGGGAGGGATAAAATAAAGACAGCCAATTCCGCTGAAAAATAATCCACACCCAAAAACAAAGTTTAAATCTTATAATGAAAAAAACTGAAATTATAAGCAGAAGAATCAAACTGAAACAGCTGCCTGAAGTACTTTTCTACCAAAAACTGAAATTGACTTAATGACAGGTTTGATACGAACCAAAGCCTGTACAAAACAATGAATATCAGGAAGATTAGCAATCTTTCTGTGAAACAGCACAGAAAGAGCAGAAATTTGTCCTTTCAAGGAACTTGCAGACAAACCTTTATCCAGACCATCCTGAAGAAACTGTAAAATTCTAGGAATTCTAAAAGAATGCCAGGAAAATTGATGAGCAAGAAATGTAAGTCTTCCAGACTCGATAATATATCTTCCTAGAAACAGATTTACGAGCCTGTAACATAGTATTAATTACGGAGTCAGAGAAACCTCTATGACTGAGAATCAAGCGTTCAATCTCCATACCTTCAAATTTAATGATTTGAGATCCTGATGGAAAAATGGGCCTTGAGATAGGTCTGGTCTTAACGGAAGAGTCCAAGGTTGGCAAGAAGCCATCCGAACAAGATCCGCATACCAAAACCTGTGAAGCCATGCTGGAGCCACCAGCAGTACAAACGAACGCTCCTTTAGAATCTTGGAAATCACTCTTGGAAGAAGAACTAGAGGCGGAAAGATATAGGCAGGATGATACTTCCAAGGAAGCGACAATGCATCCACTGCCTCCGCCTGAGGATCCCTGGATCTGGACAGATACCTGGGAAGTTTCTTGTTTAGATGAGAAGCCATCAGATCTATTTCTGGAAGACCCCAGATTTGAACAATCTGAAGAAATACCTCTGGGTGAAGAGACCATTCGCCCGGATGTAACGTCTGGCGACTGAGATAATCCACTTCCCAATTGTCTATACCTGGGATGTGAACCGCAGAAATTAGACAGGAGCTGGATTCCGCCCATACAAGTATCCGAGATACTTCTTTCATAGCCAGAGGACTGTGAGTCCCCCCCTTGATGATTGACATATGCCACAGTTGTGACATTGTCCGTCTGAAAACAAATGAACGATTCTCTCTTCAGAAGAGGCCACGACTGAAGAGCTCTGAAAATCGCACGGAGTTCCAAAATGTTGATTGGTAATCTCGCCTCCTGAGATTCCCAAACCCCCTGCGCTGTCATAGACCCCCATACAGCTCCCCAACATGTCAGACTAGCATCTGTTGAGATCACAGTCCAGGTTGGAAGAACAAAAGAAGCCCCTTGAACTAAACGATGGTGATCTGTCCACCACGTCAGAGAGTGTCGTACAATCGGATTTAAAGATATTAACTGTGATATCTTTGTATAATCCCTGCACCACTGGTTCAGCATACAGAGCTGAAGAGGTCGCATGTGAAAACGAGCAAAGGGGATCGCGTCCGATGCAGCAGTCATAAGACCTAGAATTTCCATGCATAAGGCTACCAAAGGGAATGATTGAGACTGAAGGTTTCGACAAGCTGAAATTAATTTCAGACGTCTCTTGTCCGTCAGAGACAAAGTCATGGACACTGAACCTAAAAAGGTTACCCTTGTCTGAGGAATCAATGAACTCTTTGGTAAATTGATCCTCCAACCATGTTCTTGAAGAAACGACAAGTCGATTCGTATGAGATTCTGCTAAATGTGAAGACTGAGCAAGTACCAAGATATCGTCCAAATAAGGAAATACCACAATACCCTGTTCTCTGATTACAGATAGAAGGGCACCGAGAACCTTTGAAAAAATCCTTGGAGCCGTTGCTAGACCGAACGGCAGAGCCACAAATTGGTAATGCTTGTCTAGAAAAGAGAATCTCAGAAACTGAAATTGATCTGGATGAATCGGAATATGCAGATATGCATCCTGCAAATCTATTGTGGACATATAATGCCCTTGCTGAACAAAAGGCAGAATAGTCCTTATAGTTACCATTTTGAATGTTGGTATCCTTACATAACGATTCAATATTTTTAAATCCAGAACTGGTCTGAAGGAATTCTCCTTCTTTGGTACAATGAATAGATTTGAGTAAAACCCCAGACCCTGTTCCAGAACTGGAACAGGCACAATTACTCCAGCCAACTCTAGATCTGAAACACATTTCAGAAATGCTTGAGCCTTCACTGGATTTATTGGAATCCGAGAAAGAAAAAATCTTCTTGCAGGTGGCCTTACCTTGAAACCTATTCTGTACCCTTGTGAAACAATGTTCTGAATCCAAAGACTGTGAATCGAATTGATCCAAATTTCTTTGAAAAATCGTAATCTGCCCCCTACCAGCTGCGCTGGAATGAGGGCCGCACCTTCATGTGGACTTGGGAGCTGGCTTTGGCTTTCTAAAAGGCTTGGATTTATTCCAGACTGGAGATGGTTTCCAAACAGAAACCGTTCCTTTAGGGGAAGGATCAGGCTTTTGTTCCTTATTCTGACAAAAGGAACGAAAACGATTAGCAGCCCTATATTTACCTTTAGATTTTTTATTCTGAGGTAAAAAAGTTCCTTTCCCCCCAGTAACAGTTGAAATAATAGAATCCAACTGGGAAGCAAACAATTTATTACCTTGGAAAGAAAGGGAAAGCAAAGTTGACTTAGAAGACATATCAGCATTCCAAGTTTTAAGCCATAAAGCTCTTCTAGCTAGAATAGCTAAAGACATATACCTGACATCAACTCTAATGATATCAAAGATGGCATCACAAATAGTTATTAGCATGTTGAAAAAGCTTAACAATGCTATGAGTATTATGGTCTGACACTTGTTGTGCCAAAGCCTCCAACCAAAAAGTGGAAGCTGCAGCCAAAGAAATAGCTGGCTAAGAAAATTACCTGAACATAAATAAGCTTTCCTTAGAAAGGATTCAATCTTCCTATCTAAAGGATCCTTAAAGGAAGTACTATCTGCCGTAGGAATAGTAGTACGCTTAGCAAGAGTAGAGATAGCCCCATAAACTTTAGGGATTTTGTCCCAAAACTCTAATCTGTCAGATCGCACAGGATACAATTTCTTAAATCTTTTAGAAGGAGTAAAAGAATTACCCAGATTATTCCATTCTCTAGAAATTACTTCAGAAATAGCATCAGGGACAGGAAAATGGAATAACTAAAGGAGGTTTAAAAACCGAATTTAAACGCTTAGTAGATTTAGTATCAAGAGGACTAGAATCCTCCATTTCTAATGCGATTAAAACTTCTTTAAGTAAAGAACGAATAAATTCCATTTTGAATAAATATGAAGATTTATCAGTGTCAATATCTGAGACTGAATCCTCTGAACCAGAAAAATCCTCATCAGAAACAGACAAATCAGAATGATGATGTTCATTTAAAAATTCATCTGACAAATGAGAAGTTTTAAAAGACCTTTTACGCTTACTGGAAGGAGGAATAACAGACATAGCCTTCCTAATAGATTTAGAAACAAAATCTCTTATATTAACAGGAACATCCTGAGTATTAGATGTTGATGGAACAGCAACAGGTAATGGAATATTACTAATGGAAATTTTAGCTGCATTAGCAAGTTTATCATGACATTCATCACAAACTACAGCCGGAGGAACAGTTACCACAAGTTTACAACAAATGCACTTAACTTTGGTAGAACCAGCATCAGGCAGCGTTTTTCCAGAAGTAGCTTCTGATCCAGGGTCAATCTGAGACATCTTGCAATATGTAAGAGAAAAAACAACATATAAAGCAAAATCTATCAAATTCCTTAAATGATCGTTTCAGGAATGGGAAAAAATGCCAATGAACAAGCCTCTAGTAACCAGAAGCAAAAGAAAAATGAGACTTAAATAATGGGAAAAAAAGGTCGAGACAATAATGACGCACACATTTTTTAGCGCCAAAAAAGACGCCCACATTATTGGCGCCTAAATGCCTTTGGCGCCAAGAATGACGCCACATCCGGTGACGCCGACATTTTTGGCGCAAAACGTCAAAAAAATGACGCAATCACAAACAACTTCCGGCGACAAGTATGATGCCGGAAATGACAAAGACATTTTTTGCGCCAAAAAAGTCTGCGCCAAGAATGACGCAATAAAATGAAGCATTTTCAGCCCCCGCGAGCCTAACAGCCCACAGGGAAAAAAGTCAATTTAAAGGTAAGAAAAAATTGATAATTCATATGCATTATCCCAAATAATGAAACTGACTGTCTGAAATAAGGAATATTGATCATCCTGAATCAAGGCAAATAAATGTTTAAACACATATATTTAGAACTTTTACAAAAAAGTGCCCAACCATAGCTTAGAGTGTCACAAAAAATAAGACTTACTTACCCCAGGACACTCATCTACATGTAGTAGAGAGCCAAACCAGTACTGAAACGAGAATCAGTAGAGGTAATGGTATAGTTATATAAACGTAAGGAGAGAATGTACATTATAGTTCAATTTAAGTCCCCAACTTAATTATATTGTATATCATACAGGGAAGCAAAGTATATCAACCCTGTGTAAAGAGAGTCAATCTCTTAACTAATTAATAGGCAGGGGGGTGCTCTATATCCTAGCATAAACAGATAAATATGAAGAAAAAATGGATATATCAGAGCACACAGTAGCCACAAATTAAAGTGATGTGTAAGTGAGTTGGCTGGGTGCAAGCCAAGTGTAATAAAATATAACTTTTAATATTACATATTAAAATAAAGTTGGTGAAAAACATTCACACATATACAGTGCAAAGTTAAAAACAATTGGAGACAAATTGTGAATGCTTAATTATTTGCCTTTTGTGGGTTATTTTGTGAATTAGTACCTTATAGGGAATGGTGTACGTAGCAATTACTGAATCAAGTGTATACTAGTCCGGTATTTGATATGGGCTCTATTTACTATTAGTACAACATTTGATATTCAAGTTTTGCCATTTACTACACAACCTGACATACTATAGATTGGGACTCTGACAGGCTTAGGAACTGCTCCAGCATTGCACTAGATAGATGTATTATTGTGTGAGGTCAATCCTCTTTATAGCTTAGTTTATTGTGCAATCCGTGAGCATTTTGTGGTGCCTCCCTGCCAGACTCTCTCATTTAACTCACATTATAGGTGGTTACCTGGGCATCTCAGCATTCAGTTTTTTAACTTTGCACTGTATATGTGAGAATGTTTTTCACCAACTTTATTTTAATATGTAATATTAAGTTATATTTTATTACACTTGGCTTGCACCCAGCCAACTCACTTACACATCACTTTAATTTGTGGCTACTGTGTGCTCTGATATATCCATTTTTTCTTCATATTTATCAAGGTAATGGTATATAAGAGTATATAGTCGATCTGAAAAGGGAGGTAAGAGATGAATCTCTACGACCGATAACAGAGAACCTATGAAAAAGATCCCGTAGAAGGAGACCATTGAATTCATATAGGCAATACTCTCCTCACATCCCTCTGACATTCACTGCACACTGAGAGGAAAACCGGGCTCCAGCCTGCTGCAAAGCGCATATCAACGTAGAATCTAGCACAAACTTACTTCACCACCTCCACGGGAGGCAAAGTTTGTAAAAACTGATTTGTGGGTGTGGTGAGGGGTGTATTTGTAGGCATTTTGAGGTTTGGGAAACTTTGCCCCTCCTGGTAGGAATGTATATCCCATACATCACTAGCTCATGGACTCTTGCTAATTACATGAAAGAAACAACTTTTTTTAATGGATTCTTGACTGTAGCAAGAAAATCCTCTACTTCCAAAAACCTCCCTTACTAAAGCATGGATATGCTCAAGCCTTAAATTAATAGACACATCCGACTCCACAGGGGTGGGGGGTCCTGAGACTCAGAAAATTGAGACTCAGAAAATCCATCCTCAGAATAAGAATCCTCAGATCCATAAAGTAACCCTATTGGAAATTAAGAGCCCTTCCAACCCTCGCATGTGTTTGCGCTCAATAGCTGGAGGCATAACCGCTAACAATTTATTAATAGCAGAGTGAACATGTTCTTTACATTTTTAGAAATTGCAGAAGAATCCTTTTGGGTGCAGCCATGGTAGACCATGTACCCTTTAACACTGATTTTAAAGGCAGCACAGCAAAACCCTGTCTTGAGTTAGACACAGACTCAGAATATGAGGTACACAGCTGAGCAGGGACACACTAACCTGAAAATCCTTACAAAGCAAGCACAAGCTGTAAGGGGTTAAATTATCAGTGATTCCTCCTTTATAGGATCAGCTGACGGGTCCAGAGACCTGAGCTGCACCAACTTGCTCCATAGTAAAATACAGATGAATAAATAAGCAGTAAAGAAGCACACAGTTTGTAAACCCCCTAAAAGGGAAGACCACAGAATTTCACCGCCTCCACCAATCCTGACAGCTTCTCCCAACACACAGATGATTACAGCACAACAGGAAAAGAAATAGAAAGGAAGGTGCGCTAAAAAGCGTCCTATGAAGGTTAAAGGGACAGTAACACTGTAAAATTGCTTTTATATTAATGTATTTTCGATGACTTGTTATACCAGCTGCAGAATATAAAATGTACGGGAAATTGCAATTTCAAGTTTGTATATATGAAGTAGCTGGTTTTGTGCTTTTAAGCTACAGCCTATTACAATGGGTTGAACTTCAGGTAATATCATATCTCATATTATCACTTTGTGTACACACACAGGCTTCCTCATCTTATATTTGACTGGAAAACTAAAGCTCAATACATAAAGAGAACAGTAGAAAATGATCATGTTATTACTTTATTATCCTTCACCCCACTCTGAGTTTAATTTATTCTGCTGGCTGTGTTTATGTAGCCGAGACTCAAGTATCAAAACGTTCAGCATAGGTTAGGAAACCACAAGTAAAATCAGCTATTTCAAAGGCCAAAATATGGGTAAAGGAGCTATGTGTAAACAATTTAATACACTCGGGTGAACTGTCCGATAAAAGTGACATGAAACCCAAAAGTCAAAGAAGTCGTCTGCAAAAAAAACATAATTTATGTAAGAACTTACCTGATAAATTCATTTCTTTCATATTAGCAAGAGTCCATGAGCTAGTGACGTATGGGATATACATTCCTACCAGGAGGGGCAAAGTTTCCCAAACCTTAAAATTCCTATAAATACACCCCTCACCACACCTAAAATTCAGTTTAACGAATAGCCAAGAAGTGGGGTGATAAGAAAAGAGCGAAAGCATAAAAAAAATAAGGAATTGGAATAATTGTGCTTTATACAAAAAAAATCATAACCACCACAAAAAAGGGTGGGCCTCATGGACTCTTGCTAATATGAAAGAAATGAATTTATCAGGTAAGTTCTTACATAAATTATGTTTTCTTTCATGTAATTAGCAAGAGTCCATGAGCTAGTGACGTATGGGATAATAAATACCCAAGATGTGGAACTTCCACGCAAGAGTCACTAGAGAGGGAGGGATAAAATAAAGACAGCCAATTCCGCTGAAAAATGAATCCACTACCCAAATAAAAAAAGTTTCAATTTTTATAATGAAAAAAACCCCCCCTGAAATTATAAGCAGAAGAATCAAACTGAGACAGCTGCCTGAAGTACCATTCTACCAAAACTGCTTCTAAAGAAGAGAAAACATCAAAATGGTAGAACATAGTAAAAGTATGCAAAGAAGACCAAGTCATTGCTTTGCAAATCTGATCAACAGAAGCTTCATTCTTTAAAAAGCCCAGGAAGTAGAAACTTACCTAGTAGAATGAGCTGTAATCCTCCGAGGCGGGAATCCACCCGACTCCAAATAAGCATGATGAATCAAAAGTTTAAGATGCCAAATAAATGGCAGAAGCTTTTTGACCTTCCTAAAACCAGAAAAGATAAAAAATAGACTAAAAGTCTATCTGAAATCTGAATAGCTTCAACATAGAAAGTAAGAATCTCACCAAAGAAGTCTTAGGAAAACAATAATTCCTTCCTAATGTTTGTTAGAATTTACAACTTTAGGTAAGAATTGAAATGAGGACAGCAAAAAACACCTTTTCCTGATGAAAAAAATCAGAAAAAAAAGAGATTCACAAGAAAGAACAGATAATTCAAAAGCTGTTCTAGCTGAAGAGATGTCCAAAAAGAACAATACTTTCCATGAAAGTAATTAATGTCCAGAGCAAGCATATGCTCAAATAGAAGAGCCTGAAAAACCTTCAGAACCCAATTAAGACTCCAAGGAGGAGAAATTGGCTTAATGACAGGTTTGATACAAATCAAAACCTGAAAAAAAAAAATTATGACTATCAGGAAGTAACACTGCCTGATCCGGATGAAAAATCAGAAAAACATAATTTATGTAAGAACTTACCTGATAAATTCATTTCTTTAATATTAGCAAGAGTCCATGAGCTAGTGACGTATGGGATATACATTCCTACCAGGAGGGGCAAAGTTTCCCAAACCTCAAAATGCCTATAAATACACCCCTCACCACACCCACAATTCAGTTTAACAAATAGCCAAGAAGTGGGGTGATAAAAAAGTGCGAAAGCATATAAAATAAGGAATTGGAATAATTGTGCTTTATACAAAATCATAACCACCACAAAAAAAGGGCGGGCCTCATGGACTCTTGCTAATATGAAAGAAATGAATTTATCAGGTAAGTTCTTACATAAATTATGTTTTCTTTCATGTAATTAGCAAGAGTCCATGAGCTAGTGACGTATGGGATAATGACTACCCAAGATGTGGATCTTTCCACACAAGAGTCACTAGAGAGGGAGGGACAAAATAAAGACAGCCAATTCCTGCTGAAAATAATCCACACCCAAAATAAAGTTTAATGAAAAACATAAGCAGAAGATTCAAACTGAAACCGCTGCCTGAAGTACTTTTCTACCAAAAACTGCTTCAGAAGAAGAAAATACATCAAAATGGTAGAATTTAGTAAAAGTATGCAAAGAGGACCAAGTTGCTGCTTTGCAAATCTGATCAACCGAAGCTTCATTCCTAAACGCCCAGGAAGTAGAAACTGACCTAGTAGAATGAGCTGTAATTTTCTGAGGCGGAGTTTTACCCGACTCAACATAGGCAAGATGAATTAAAGATTTCAACCAAGATGCCAAAGAAATGGCAGAAGCTTTCTGGCCTTTTCTAGAACCGGAAAAGATAACAAATAGACTAGAAGTCTTTCGGAAAAATTTAGTAGCTTCAACATAATATTTCAAAGCTCTAACAACATCCAAAGAATGCAACGATTTCTCCTTAGAATTCTTAGGATTAGGACATAATGAAGGAACCACAATTTCTCTACTAATGTTGTTGGAATTCACAACTTTAGGTGAAAATTCAAAAGAAGTTCGCAACACCGCCTTATCCTGATGAAAAATCAGAAAAGGAGACTCACAAGAAAGAGCAGATAATTCAGAAACTCTTCTGGCAGAAGAGATGGCCAAAAGGAACAAAACTTTCCAAGAAAGTAATTTAATGTCCAATGAATGCATAGGTTCAAATGGAGGAGCTTGAAGCGCCCCCAGAACCAAATTCAAACTCCAAGGAGGAGAAATTGACTTAATGACAGGCTTTATACGAACCAAAGCTTGTACAAAACAATGAATATCAGGAAGAATAGCAATCTTTCTGTGAAAAAGAACAGAAAGAGCAGAGATTTGTCCTTTCAAGGAACTTGCAGACAAACCCTTATCTAAACCATCCTGAAGAAACTGTAATACTCTCGGTATTCTAAAAGAATGCCAAGAAAAAAGATGAGAAAGACACCAAGAAATATAAGTCTTCCAGACTCTATAATATATCTCTCTAGATACAGATTTACGAGCCTGTAACATAGTATTAATCACAGAGTCAGAGAAACCTCTGTGACCAAGAATCAAGCGTTCAATCTCCATACCTTTAAATTTAAGGATTTCAGATCCTGATGGAAAAAAGGACCTTGAGACAGAAGGTCTGGTCTTAACGGAAGAGTCCACGGTTGGCAAGAGGCCATCCGGACAAGATCCGCATACCAAAACCTGTGAGGCCATGCTGGAGCTACCAGCAGAACAAACGAGCATTCCTTCAGAATCTTGGAGATTACTCTTGGAAGAAGAACTAGAGGCGGAAAGATATAGGCAGGATGATACTTCCAAGGAAGTGATAATGCATCCACTGCCTCCGCCTGAGGATCCCGGGATCTGGACAGATACCTGGGAAGTTTCTTGTTTAGATGAGACGCCATCAGATCTATTTCTGGAAGTTCCCACATTTGAACAATCTGAAGAAATACCTCTGGGTGAAGAGACCATTCGCCCGGATGCAACGTTTGGCGACTGAGATAATCCGCTTCCCAATTGTCTATACCTGGGATATGAACCGCAGAGATTAGACAGGAGCTGGATTCCGCCCAAACCAAAATTCGAGATACTTCTTTCATAGCTAGAGGACTGTGAGTCCCTCCTTGATGATTGATGTATGCCACAGTTGTGACATTGTCTGTCTGAAAACAAATGAACGATTCTCTCTTCAGAAGAGGCCAAAACTGAAGAGCTCTGAAAATTGCACGGAGTTCCAAAATATTGATCGGTAATCTCACCTCCTGAGATTCCCAAACTCCTTGTGCCGTCAGAGATCCCCACACAGCTCCCCAACCTGTGAGACTTGCATCTGTTGAAATTACAGTCCAGGTCGGAAGCACAAAAGAAGCCCCCTGAATTAAACGATGGTGATCTGTCCACCACGTTAGAGAGTGTCGAACAATCGGTTTTAAAGATATTAATTGAGATATCTTTGTGTAATCCTTGCACCACTGGTTCAGCATACAGAGCTGAAGAGGTCGCATGTGAAAACGAGCAAAGGGGATCGCGTCCGATGCAGCAGTCATAAGACCTAGAATTTCCATGCATAAGGCTACCGAAGGGAATGATTGTGACTGAAGGTTTCGACAAGCTGAAATTAATTTTAGACGTCTCTTGTCTGTTAAAGACAGAGTCATGGACACTTAATCCATCTGAAAACCCAGAAAGGTTACCCTTGTCTGAGGAATCAATGAACTTTTTGGTAAATTGATCCTCCAACCATGATCTTGAAGAAACCACACAAGTCGATTCGTATGAGATTCTGCTAAATGTAAAGACTGAGCAAGTACCAAGATATCGTCCAAATAAGGAAATACCACAATACCCTGTTCTCTGATTACAGACAGAAGGGCACCGAGAACCTTTGTAAAAATTCTTGGAGCTGTAGCTAGGCCAAACGGCAGAGCCACAAACTGGTAATGCTTGTCCAGAAAAGAGAATCTCAGGAACTGATAATGATCTGGATGAATCGGAATATGCAGATATGCATCCTGTAAATCTATTGTGGACATATAATTCCCTTGCTGAACAAAAGGCAAGATAGTCCTTACAGTTACCATCTTGAACGTTGGTATCCTTACATAACGATTTAATATTTTTAGATCCAGAACTGGTCTGAAGGAATTCTCCTTCTTTGGTACAATGAAGAGATTTGAATAAAACCCCATCCCCTGTTCCGGAACTGGAACTGGCATAATTACTCCAGTCAACTCTAGATCTGAAACACAATTCAGAAATGCTTGAGCTTTTACTGGATTTACTGGGACACGGGAAAGAAAAAATCTCTTTGCAGGAGGTCTCATCTTGAAACCAATTCTGTACCCTTCTGAAACAATGTTCTGAATCCAAGGATTGTGAACAGAATTGTTCCAAATTTCCTTGAAAAAACGTAACCTGCCCCCTACCAGCTGAGCTGGAATGAGGGCCGCACCTTCATGTGGACTTAGAAGCAGGCTTTGCCTTTCTAGCTGGCTTGGATTTATTCCAGACTGGAGATGGTTTCCAAACTGAAACTGCTCCTGAGGATGAAGGATCAGGCTTTTGTTCTTTGTTGAAACGAAAGGAACGAAAACGATTATTAGCCCTGTTTTTACCTTTAGATTTTTTATCCTGTGGTAAAAAAGTTCCTTTCCCACCAGTAACAGTTGAAATAATAGAATCCAACTGAGAACCAAATAATTTGTTACCCTGGAAAGAAATAGAAAGTAGAGTTGATTAAGAAGCCATATCAGCATTCCAAGTTTTAAGCCATAAAGCTCTTCTAGCTAAAATAGCTAGAGACATAAACCTGACATCAACTCTGATAATATCAAAAATGGCATCACAGATAAAATTATTAGCATGTTGAAGAAGAATAATAATATCATGAGAATCATGATGTGTTACTTGTTGCGCTAAAGTTTCCAACCAAAAAGTTGAAGCTGCAGCAACATCAGCCAAAGGTATAGCAGGTCTAAGAAGATTACCTGAACACAGATAAGCTTTTCTTAGAAAGGATTCAATTTTCCTATCTAAAGGATCCTTAAACGAAGTACCATCTGACGTAGGAATAGTAGTACGTTTAGCAAGGGTAGAAATAGCCCCATCAACTTTAGGGATTTTGTCCCAAAATTCTAATCTGTCAGACGGCACAGGATATAATTGCTTAAAACATTTAGAAGGAGTAAATGAATTACCCAATTTATCCCATTCTTTGGAAATTACTGCAGAAATAGCATTAGGAACAGGAAAAACTTCTGGAATAACCACAGGAGCTTTAAATACCTTATCCAAATGTTTAGAATTAGTATCAAGAGGACCAGAATCCTCTATTTCTAAAGCAATTAGTACTTCTTTAAGTAAAGAACGAATAAATTCAATTTTAAATAAATATGAAGATTTATCAGCATCAACCTCTGAGACAGAATCCTCTGAACCAGAAGAGTCATCAGAATCAGAATGATGATGTTCATTTAAAAATTCATCTGTAGGGAGAGAAGTTTTAAAAGATTTTTTACGTTTACTAGAAGGAGAAATAACAGACATAGCCTTCTTTATGGATTCAGAAACAAAATCTCTTATGTTATCAGGAACATTCTGCACCTTAGATGTTGAAGGAACTGCAACAGGCAATGGTACTTTACTAAAGGAAATATTATCTGCATTAACAAGTTTGTCATGACAATCAATACAAACAACAGCCGGAGGAATAGCTACCAAAAATTTACAGCAGATACACTTAGCTTTGGTAGATCCAGCACTAGACAGTGATTTTCCTGTAGTATCTTCTGACTCAGATGCAACGTGAGACATCTTGCAATATGTAAGAGAAAAAAACAACATATAAAGCAAAATTGAACAAATTCCTTAAATGACAGTTTCAGGAATGGGAAAGAATGCCAAGAACAAGCTTCTAGCAACCAGAAGCAATAAAAAATGAGACTTAAATAATGTGGAGATAAAAGCGACGCCCATATTTTTTAGCGCCAAATCAGACGCCCACATTATTTGGCGCCTAAATGCTTTTGGCGCCAAAATGACGCCACATCCGGAACGCCGACATCTTTGGCGCAAAATAACGTCAAAAAAATGACGCAACTTCCGGCGACACGTATGACGCCAGAAACGGAAAAGATTTTTTTGCGCCAAAAAGCCCGCGCCAAGAATGACGCAATAAAATGAAGCATTTTCAGCCCCCGCGAGCCTAACAGCCCACAGGGAAAAAAATGTCAAATTAATTCAAATGCATTATCCCAAATATGAAACTGACTGTCTGAAAAATAAGGAAAGTTGAACATTCTGAGTCAAGGCAAATAAATGTTTGAATACATATATTTAGAACTTTATAACAAAGTGCCCAACCATAGCTTAGAGTGTCACAGAAAATAAGACTTACTTACCCCAGGACACTCATCTACATGTTTGTAGAAAGCCAAACCAGTACTGAAACGAGAATCAGCAGAGGTAATGGTATATATAAGAGTATATCGTCGATCTGTAAAGGGAGGTAAGAGATGAATCTCTACGACCGATAACAGAGAACCTATGAAATATACCCCGTAGAAGGAGATCACTGCATTCAAATAGGCAATACTCTCTTCACATCCCTCTGACATTCACTGCACGCTGAGAGGAAAACCGGGCTCCAACTTGCTGCGGAGCGCATATCAACGTAGAATCTAGCACAAACTTACTTCACCACCTCCATCGGAGGCAAAGTTTGTAAAACTGAATTGTGGGTGTGGTGAGGGGTGTATTTATAGGCATTTTGAGGTTTGGGAAACTTTGCCCCTCCTGGTAGGAATGTATATCCCATACGTCACTAGCTCATGGACTCTTGCTAATTACATGAAAGAAAAGATATTCACAAAAAAGAGCAGATAGCTCAAAAATTCTTCTAGCAGAAGAAATAACCAAAAGGAACAATACTTTTCCAAGAAAGTAATTTAATGTTCAGAAAATGCATAGTTTCAAACAGAGGAGCCTGTAAAGCCCTCAGCACCAAATTGAGACTCCAAAGAGGAGAGATTGAATTAATGACAGGCTTGATACAGACCAAAGCCTGAACAAAACAATGAATATCAGGATGATTAGCAATCTTTCTGTGAAAAAAAGAACAGAAAGAGTAGAGATTTGTCCTAACAAAGAACTGCAGACAAAACCTTATCCAAAACAACCTGAAAAAAATAAAACATTCTATGAATTTTAAAAGAATGCCAAGAAAAGTAGGTCTTCCAGACTCAATAATAAATCTTTCTAGAGACAGATTTACGAGCCTGAAACCAAGCGTTCAATCTCCATCCCTTCAAATTTAATGATTTGAGATCCTGATGGAAAAAATGGGCCTTGAGAAAGAAGGTCTGATTTAAACGGAAGTGTCGAAGGTTGGCAACTGGCCATCCGAATGAAATCCGCATACCAAAACCTGAGAGGCCATGCTGGAGCCACCAGCATAACAAACAAATACTCCATAAGAATTTTGGAAATCACTTTGGAAGAAGAACTAGAGACGGAAAGAAATAGGCAAAAAGATAATTTCCAAAGAAATGTCAATGCATACACTACTTCCGCCTGAGGATCCCCGGACCTGAATAGGCCCCTGGGAAGTTCTTTATTCAGATGAGATGCCAACAGATCTATTTCTAGAAATGCTCACATTTGAAAAATTGAAAAACATATCTGGTTATGAGAGACCATTCTCCCGGATGTAAAGCTTGATTAACAGAGATAATCCGCTTCCCAAATATCTATACCTGGGAAAAAAACCACAGAATTTAGATAGGAGCTGGATTTAGCCTAAGCTAATATCCGAGACACTTCTGTCACAGCCTAAGGACTGATAGTCCTACCCTGATGATTGACATACACCATAGTTGTGATATTGTCTGAAAAATAATAAACATCTCTTCCTCAAAAAGAAACTAACTGAAAAACTCTGAGAAAACACGGAGTTCTAAAATATCAAATGGTAATCTCGCCTCCTGAGATTTCCAAACCCCTTGTGCTGACAGAGATCCTCAGACAGCCTCCCAACCAAAAAGACTCACATCTGTAGAGATCATGGTCCAGGTTGAGAACTAAATGGTGATCTTAACCACCAAATCAAGAGAGATAAATATTAGGATTTGAAGATTTAAAATGCGAAATCCTAGAATCCCTGCACCATAATTCAGCATAAAAGACTGGAAAGGTTCTGTCTATTGAAAATGAGCAAAGGGAATTGAATCCAATGCTGTGGCCATAAGACCTAAAACTTCTATGCATATATAGCAACTGAAGGAAATAATAGAGACTAAAGGTACCGACAGACGGAACCCAATAAAATTGTCCCTTGTCTGATAGAGACAAAGACAGTGACACAAACTATCTGGAAACCTAAAAAAGGTGACCCTTGTGAGAGGAATCAAGAGCTTTTGAAAAAAAGATCCTCTAACTATGTCCTGAAGAACAAAGTGAATCATATGAGATTCCGCATCCTCAGAAAATAATCTGAATAAATACAGAAAAAATATGCATTTATTGTATCTAATGAAAACAAATAATGCTATCACTGACCAAAAAAAGGCAGAATAGTTTGAATAAAAACTCCAAAACCCAGTTCCTAAAAATGGAACTGGAAGAAATACCCCAGAAGATTCCAGGTCTGAGCAGCGCTTGAACCCCACGGGTGACCGGCCATGCTTCAACAGTACCCAAAATAAATAGGACCGAAACACACTTAAAGAAAGTGTTAGCCTTACTGGAATAAAATCAAAGAAATTTGGACCGAATAGAACCAAATAAATTTCAAAAAAAGTCTTAACCTGCCCCTTGCCAGCCAAGCTGGAATACGGCACATACATCGCAATTTAAGGGAGCTGATTTCGAACTGAAAAAATTTCCAATTAAAAACATGTTACTTGGGAAAGAATTCAGGAATTCATTCCTTAATAAGAACAACCAAACTAGTATAAGCTTAAAGTTTTAGTCTTAGAACTCAATCTTGAAGCCCAGAGTAACAGTTAAGAATTGAATCCAATTATAAAACAAATAATTGATTATCTTAGAACAAAAGAAATATGGATTTTTAGAAATCACAAAATTCTTCTAGCTCAAACAGCTAAAGACATAGATTAAACCTCATTTGCGAAAATATTCAATAAAATGAAGACACAAATTAAATTATTAGCATGATAGTCCAGTTAAAGGACCAGACAATACAGTGGACTTGCATAATCAATAAATGCAAAACAACAAGACAAATGCAACAGCACCTAGTCTAGTAAATTTTGTCCCTTTAACAATGCTAAAATAAATCATAATCTGATACTTGATCTTAAAGTAAACAGAAAAAATGAAGCAATTGCAACATCCAAATAAATCACAGGTCCAAGAAAAGTACCTGAAACTAAATAATTTTCCATAAATAAGATACAACCATCTAAAGGAAAATAAATACTATTTTGCTATAGAAACAATAGCATAATTAGTAGGAGTAGAGATAGCCCCAATAAATTGGAGAACCCTCCAAATTGAATTAAACTGCCGGCAAAGAGTATAGTTTAAAACCTTTGAAGAAGGAATAAAAGAAAATTCTCAGCCTATTCCATTCCCTAGTATAAGGAATTGGAAAAAAACCTCTGAAAACACAGAAGAATAAATAAGCAGAAATAGTGTTAGCTAGTCCTGAAAAAGAACTAGTTACCTTAATGTCCAAAATAATCAACACCTTTTCAACAAAGAACAAATGTACTTTAATAAAAAAGTAGATTTGTTAGTGTCAATATCTGATGAAGAAAATTCTGAATGAGAAAAAACATCATCAGAGAAGGATAAATCAGTATGTCGTTGGTCATTTGAAACTTCAATAATTAAAAAAGAAGTTTGAAAAAGACCTAAAAATTTTTATTAGAAGGCACAAAGTCAGACAAAGCCTTTAAAATAGAATCAGAAAAATATTTCTTAAAAATCTTCTAAATATTTCTTGTACATAAGATGTAAAAAGAATGGCAATATATAAAGCATAAATACTAATGGATTCTGCATGTAAAAGTTTATCATGATAACCTATTACAAACCATAGCTAAAGATAAACATTCATAACATTTAAAATAAATGAACTTAGCTTTGGTAGGACTGAACTCAGTCAAGCTTCTGATCCAGGGTCAATCTGAGACATCTTGCAATATGTAATAGAAAAAACAACATATAAAGCAAAATCTATCAAATTCCTTAAATGACAGTTTCAGGAATGGGAAAAAATGCCAATGAACAAGCTTCTAGCAACCAGAAGCAAATAAACAATGAGACTTAAATAATGTGGAGACAATAATGACGCCCATATTTTTTAGCGCCAAAAAAGACGCCCACATTATTAGGCGCCTAAATGCTTTTGGCGCCAAGAATGACGCCACATCCGGCGACGCCGACATTTTTGGCGCAAAACGTCAAAAAAATGACGCAATCACAAGTACAACAAGTACGACTCCGGAAATGACAAAGAAAATGTTTGCGCCAAAAAAAACGCAATAAAATTAAGCATTTTCAGCCCCCGCGAGCCTAATAGCCCACAGGAAAAAAAGTCAATTTTTAAGGTAAGAAAAAAATTAATTATTCATGTGCATTATCCCAAATAATGAAACTGACTGTCTGAAATAAGGAATATTGATCATCCTGAATCAAGGCAAATAAATGTTTAAACACATCTATTTAGAACTTTATATAAAAGTGCCCAACCATAGCTTAGAGTGTCACAGAAAATAAGACTTACTTACCCCAGGACACTCATCTACATGTAGTAGAAAGCCAAACCAGTACTGAAACGAGAATCAGCAGAGGTAATGGTATATATAAGAGTATATCGTCGATCTGAAAAGGGAGGTAAGAGATGAATCTCTACGACCGATAACAGAGAACCTATGAAATAGATCCCGTAGAAGGAGATCATTGCATTCAAATAGGCAATACTCTCCTCACATCCCTCTGACATTCACTGCACACTGAGAGGAAAACTGGGCTCCAGCCTGCTGCGAAGCGCATATCAATGTACAATCTAGCACAAACTTAGTTCACCACCTCCACGGGAGGCAAAGTTTGTAAAACTGAATTGTGGGTGTGGTGAGGGGTGTATTTATAGGCATTTTAAGGTTTGGGAAACTTTGCCCCTCCTGGTAGGAATGTATATCCCATACGTCACTAGCTCATGGACTCTTGCTAATTACATGAAAGAAAGGTAATTTTCTATTCCAAGGTGTCTAGTGGAAGATCAGAAGCAATTCTGCAGCTATCACAGGTAAAACTATTTAAATAAACACTAAAGTAAAAATTAAACTTTCATGATTCGGATACATTTTATTGTAAACAACTTATCAATTCACTTCCATTATAAAATGCACACAATATTTTTATATGCACACTTCCTGAGGTACAATCTCCTACTGAGCATGTGCAAGAATTCACAGTAAATAAATATATTAATTTTGTGATAGCTCTCATGTGATGCAGTGGGAAGGAAAACTGAACTGAAAATTGCGAGAGAAAAAAAATCTACTACTCATTGGAAACTCAAACTGTTTTTGTGTTGTATTTTTATTATGAATTTGTTGATTAAGAAATTCTACTGTATTTAATTGTACTTTAAAAAGGTTTGCTCACAACCACTGCGACATGATGTGCATCTGCAAATGTGCAATAAACCTCTTGCCCAGGTGAAAGATGGTTATGCCAAGAGAAAACTCTATGGCTAAGGAAGACGCCCCAGCTAGCAGGCACATACCTGCCTGACAGAAACCAAGTCAGCCAAGGAATTTAAATGGTATACCCTAAAACTATAAAAGCCTTCAGATAGTTCAAGTGCCTCCAACCTGGAAAGAGAGGAGCATCAACAGAATAGGCAGTAACAAAACCAAAGAGCTCCCACCTGATAAGGTAGAGAAGAGAGTTGTCAGTTCTGTGACGGACAGAACTAAGAATGAAGTGTAGGAAATAGGGTGTGGTCAGTTCGGTCTATTCCCCCTAGAGGGCAGTATTGGTGAGTATTAGCTAGGATAGGAAGCAAGTTAAGTACTTATGTAGAGTTTATAGTAACATTCTAAAAGGAAAATGCTAATAATTTAGCAGAATTACTTGCTAATTTTGCACTTCAACATTCTGAAATTAAAGTAAAATAGTAAACTGGGTTGTTTTTACAAAGCAAATTACTTTTGTCAGAAAAGATGGCATTTTCAGAGATACTAGAAAAGTCTCCTTATAGCTAAGCAGACGTCCAACTGGTGGAATGTAGAGCTCTAAAACTGACACACGATAATGTAAGTTAACGTTTACTATAGCTACTCAATAAATGGAAGCAAATATACATTTTATGAACTTGTAAACCTGCAAATC
Organism: Bombina bombina; assembly: GCF_027579735.1. Taxonomy (NCBI): domain Eukaryota; kingdom Metazoa; phylum Chordata; class Amphibia; order Anura; family Bombinatoridae; genus Bombina; species Bombina bombina. Next base: position 407,319,626 of record NC_069500.1, read on the forward strand.
TAAATTGAAAAAATGACCAATATTGCTATTTAAATGCGAATATTTTCAGATGCCTATACTCGCTTACCTGGGAGACAGTGGGCTACATAATACATGCTGGATATTACCACAGCATCCTCGTGTAAATGGGTTAACACCTCCACGAAACTTGCCTGTCACCTGTAAAATGAAAACAAAAAGACAAAAAAAAGAATCACAGATGATGCTTCAATGGTATTGCTAAAATGTGTTAAAAGGGCTATAGCTCCAAGGTTTGGGCAGTAAAGTCTAATGTTCTATGGAGCATTTTTCAATAAGCCTAAAGAAACTTATAAAGGCCGATTGCTTTACCAATATTTTGTCTGCCTTACATAGTTGACTACTGCTTGAAAGAAGATACACTGCACGTGCTATACAATGCTGCACACAAGCAGTGGCAATTAGGGATGCGCATTCTGATCTTTTGTTAGGATCCAAATAGGGAAGCAGCGGCTGGTGCCCATCTGATATTTTTGCAGCCGTAATGATTCCTGTAAAAGATCCCCGATCTCTCTGCAAATCCAGATCTTAGAGAGTGAGATATTTAACAAGAATCAATCCGGCTATGAAAATATCCGAAGGGCATGAGCCACTGCTTTCTTCCGCATGCAGATCCTCACAAACAATCAGAATGCGCTTCCTTAGTGTCCATCTTAGAAGGGCTGCCTCCATATCTTTAGAAGAATAAGAACTTGGTGTCAGATGCCTACAGGACAGTCTTAGGAATAAAGACTTTAGTGAACAGTCACGTCCCAGTACCTATAGATTGTTACTTGCAGGGAAGGGAAAAAGTGTGTTCCTAGCAGCAAATTAAAACTATACATAGCGGCTCTAAGTTACAGCTAGTCAAAGCAGTACAATTACCATGAGAGATAAAAATATGAAGTCCAAACAATCCTAAGTTACTATAATATTTCCTACATGGCCTATTAGTCATGATTAAGTTATCACCCAAGAGAGAAAAATCAATAACAGTTGTAAAGTAGTAGACCTACTTAAAGTGAATGCAAATTTTGATGCTAAAGTGCACGGTTATTAAAAATTTGATTAAAAACAGGGGCACTTTAATTCATCAAAATTTACATTTCACTCCTGTTGCTTTTAATCTTGACAGCAGCTCCAGCTTCCTCCGGTCGTTGCAAGCCATTTCTGATGTCAGAAATTATGGATAGGTCATTCTCCAATCACAGCTTCCCCCCTGGGGGAATCAGTGTCTGATTCAACGCCGTGCTTGGAGAAAGCCTGATTCCTCATTTTAGACCCAGGAAGAGACTTTGCGATGGGTGGAGGAAGCTGGGGCGGCTGTCAAGTTTAAAAGGTAAGTTTTTTTTCACAACAGGAGTGAAATGTAAATTTTGTTGAATTAAAGTGCCCCTGTTTTTAATCGAATTTTTAAAAACTGTGGACTTTAGCATCAAAATTGACATTCACTTTAACAGAGGGCATTGGTGCAAAAAATTATTTTTGGGCCCCCCCCAAAGGTAACTAAGTAGTAAGCAATAGTAATACTATACATGCTGTTCTGTATAATGATTTTGAGGATAGATGAGCCATCAACCTGCACTTATAAAAGCCCCCCTGCATTAGAATTGTACATATTCTGCACATATATAGGATTTGCTGATATGGGCCCCCAAGCACTTGGACCCTGGTGCCACTACACCAATGGTAGTTCCGCCTCTGGTAGTGGAAGTATGACTAGCGGCCAGGAAAGGTAAAGAGACTGCTCAGTCATGACACTTTGCCTGTGTATTTGTGAGCAAAAGCATCACTATAGTTCCTTAAAGGGACATGATATCCTAATGTCCAGTTAAAATAAAAAAATATTCAAAAACATTTAAGAATAGAAATGAAATGGACAGTGTTTCACTCATCACCAATTCATATCATGCTACAAAAAATGCCTTAACGAAACATTGTCCAAAATCATGTTGTGTCTCCTGTAACAAAGCAGACTCTAAAGCTGAAGGATAGTATTGTGAAGAAGAAATACATTTTCTTTAACCAAGAACTAAAATGAACCGTTAGTAGAAGCATTTTCTAATTAATCAGGATTAGCAGTTAAATGTTAGCTACATCAGCATATTTACCTGTTCGTTGGTGGTGCGGCCTCGTACAACAAGGACAATATGAAAACCTGTGAGGCCAATAACAGGAATAAAAAACAATCCAGCTACACACATTACCGATATCCTGAAGAAGCTTGTTAAGGACTTAACAATATTAAAAAGGTATAAAACACAATTCTAATCATACAAGATATGAACATTTTTTGATAGATTACAAGTGAAGCGCTATCTGCTGAGATGGTATTAAGAGTTGAAAGTAAAAAGTTATCGCTCTAGCACTAGCCCGACGCAAGCACTTATAATAGTGAGAGCACGATAACCTATTCCACTATAGAAGTCAATGGAGAAAAAAAGTGGGGGGAAAAAAAAAACCCTACTTGCGTGCTAACCCGAATTGTCATAAGACCCCTACTCTAATAACCCCTAAAACGCAACATAGCCCACTGCAAAGTCCCTACTACACTATTAACCCCTAATCCACCAGTCCTCTACATCGCAAAGTAATCTACACTATTAGCCCCTAAATCGCCAGCACCCACATCAAAGTTTCCACTACACTATAAACCCTTAAACTGCCAGTCCTCTACATCGCAAAGTAATCTACACCTTTTAACCCCTATAGCAAACCGCCAGCCCCCACATTGCAAAGTTCCCACTACATTATTAACCCCTAAACCACCAGCCCCCGAACGCAAATTAACCCAATAACATCTAAACCCCCTTACCCAACACCCCCTAAGCTAACCCAAAATAGACTAACCCTACCTTAACAAAACAAAATTACCTGAGAAAGTAAAAAAAATTAATTTTACCTTACCTTACTGTTTTGTTTTTTAAAAATACTATAACTGTTTAATAAAAAAACTAAACTATTATAAGAAGAAGAAAAAACACTAACATTACAAAAAATAAAAAAAAACTATTACAAAAAATAACAAATTACAACAAAATAACCCCCCAAAAATGTTTTTTCTAAAACTAAACTACAAATATCCCTTTAACCCCTTGAGTGCTAATGACGGCTCTGAGCCGTCACAGAGTTTCCCACTCTGGTGCTAATGAAGGCTCAAGGCCGTCACTAGCACTCTGCCACCTTGAGGGAGATCTGGGGACTCCCACCCGCTCCTACCCCGGTGATCGGTGCTGCATAATGAAAGGCATCGCCAGGGCTTCCGTTTTGCGTGGTGACGTCACGCGCAATAAACGTAATGAAGTCACCGCACAACTTTATTTAACATTAACAATGTTAAATATAGGAGCAGGGGGCATGCTGCTTAGAAGCCTGTATCTCAGGCATCTAAGCAGCTACAGACCCCCCAAGACCCACCGTTGGAAAGGTAATCGCCTAACCTTTCCAACGGTGTAAGTCTTGGTTATCTGAAATAAAAAAAAAAAAAAAAGTAAAAAAAATATTTTTTAAAATATTAAAAATAAAAAACCCTTTAAGAAACCAGGTGGGAAAGTGCTAAGCACTCAAAGGGTTAAATGGCATTGCCCTAAAGTAATCCAGCTCTTTTTGTGAGAGAAAAAACACCTTATACCTCCTGACATTTAAAAAGAAAAAAAAGGGGGCATTTAGCTCTTTTGCTGCCCAGAACAATAAACCTCAAGATGGTACTCTCCAAAGATGAAGCTGGGTGGCGCTCCATCTTAATGCTGGCAGCAGTGGTCTTCATCCATCTTTAAAAAAAGCTTTCATTCGATTGGTATGAATTTGAACATAAAAATCAGCCAACAAGAAAGCAAGGGTACCCCTATATAAAAGGGGTACCTCACATTCAAAATTCTGTGTGCAGCTGGTGACCGCATGAAAAAGGACCCCTCTGTTGAAGATCAGAAAATGAAGACCACCGGCGCCATGAAGATAAGATGATGGACTGCTGCCAGGATGAAGGACCATTACTGGCAAGACAAAGATAGAGTGCCGCCACCCATATTCATCTTTGGTGAGTGCCATCTAGGGTTTAAGTGTTGTTTTTTAAGATTAGGGATTTTTTCTGGGCAGTAAAAGAGCTAAATGCCCAGCCAAATGCCCTTTTCAGTGCACTTTTTAGAGTAGGTTTTTTAAAGATAGTTTTTTCTTTTTGTTTGGGGTTTAATGTTAGAGGTGTAAGGGTTTTTTTTTCTCCACAAAAAGAGCTGGTTCACTTTAGGGCAATGCCCTAGATGTTAGTGGGTTCATTTGCCTTGGGGGGCTGGGGATTTAAGGGTTAATAGTGTAGTGGGGACTTTGCGATGACCCGCACATCGCAAAGCTGGCGGTTTAGGGGTTCATAGTGTAGATGCTTGCTTTGCGGTGGGGGGTGTGGCGGTTTAGGGGTTAATAGTTTAAACAGGTAGTCTGCGATGTGGGGGGGGGGTGGCGATTTAAGGGTTCAGTGCAACCGTTTCCTCTGGACAAACTCTTTACGTGAACTTTCGTGTCGCGCAAAATGTTTGAGCGGTAAACTTTATTTTCAACTTGTAATACGAGCGCACATAACCGCTCTATGCTACCCATAGAAAATATGGGCAGTGTAAATTACCTCAATTTCGCACAAATTAATTTGCAGTAATTTGAACAGCGCGCCACTTTTAATATGGATTTGAGCGTAAAGAACAACACGATCTGACTTACGCTCCTTGCGCTAATGATAGCGCCTCACTCATAATCTAGCCAGTTATATTATACATATGGAAAAGCAGCAACTAAACATTTAAAAAAAAAAAAAAAAAAGACAAAAATTTTTAAATTGGAAACTGGAAATGCAATCTCTACACACAACTCAAATCTACATCACTGGCTAATATGGGCAACTCCCTCAACTTCCATCAATATGAAAATTATAAGTTGTTTTTTTTTATTCTGGACAAAAAGCAAAAAAAAAATTAAGTTATCTTGAAATAAATAAACCTAGCCTTATCTTGGACTAATCACTAAAAAGACACGAAACCTTCTTTCATGTTTCAGATAGAAAGATAGAAATAAAGATATAAAAATGTTTAAAATGGCATGCTCTAATTTAAGTCTATAACATTTTCTTCGTTCTCTTAAGATATTTTGTTGAAAAGCAGGGATGTAAACTCAGGAGCGCACACGTGTCTGGAGCATTGTATGGCAGCAATTTTGCAAGAATGTTATCCATAAGCATTAGCACTAGATGGCATAACCATTTCATGCTATATAGTGCTCCAGACACCTACCTAGGTATCTCAACACCAAAGAATTCCATGAGAACAAAGCAAATTTGCTAATAGAAGTAAACTGGAAACTTATTTAAAATTGTGTGCTCTGTCTGAATCACAAAAGAAAATGTTTGATATTACTTTAACATAAACCTGCAACGATCTTTGTGGTGCATTTATAGAAACACATCTCTCATACTGCTAGCTACCCATAACCCCACCCCTTACGTATCAAGCTGTATTTGTACTCCTGCATATAGTTGCCATGTGCATGTTCATTAACATATCCCATCCAAGGCCGTTTATAACTGGTTTTTCACCCATTGACAGAAAGCTACATCTTTTTCCCCTTTATTTTGTTACCAATGATCCATTTTACCTGCTTGAGTGTATTAAAAAAAATATATTATATATATATATATATATATATATATATATATATATATATATATATCATAATTTATGTAAGAATTTACCTGATAAATTCATTTCTTTCATATTGGCAAGAGTCCATGAGCTTTGTGACGTATGGGATATACAATCCTACCAGGAGGGGCAAAGTTTTCCAAACCTCAAAATGCCTATAAATACACCCCTCACCACACCCACAATTCAGTTTAACGAATAGCCAAGCAGTGGGGTGATAAAGAAAGGAGTCGAAAGCATCAACAAAAAGGAAATTTGGAAATAATTGTGCTTTATACAAAAAATCATAACCACCATAAAAAGGGTGGGCCTCATGGACTCTTGCCAATATGAAAAATTAATTTATCAGGTAAGTTCTTACATAAATTATGTTTTCTTTCATGTAATTGGCAAGAGTCCATGAGCTAGTGACGTATGGGATAGTAATACCGAAGATGTGGAACTTCACAGAAGAGTCACTAGAGAGGGAGGGATAAAATAAAAACAGCCATTTTCCACTGAAAAAATTAAATCCACAACCAAAAGAATGAAAGAAAGAAGTTTCTCATTAATTAAAAGAAAAAAAAACATAATTTATGTAAGAACTTACCTGATAAATTCATTTCTTTCATATTAGCAAGAGTCCATGAGCTAGTGACGTATGGGATATACATTCCTACCAGGAGGGGCAAAGTTTCCCAAACCTCAAAATGCCTATAAATACACCCCTCACCACACCCACAAATCAGTTTAACGAATAGCCAAGAATTGGGGTGATAAGAAAAAAGTGCGAAAGCATAAAAAATAAGGAATTGGAATAATTGTGCTTTATACAAAAAAATCATAACCACCACAAAAAAAGGGTGGGCCTCATGGACTCTTGCTAATATGAAAGAAATTAATTTATCAGGTAAGTTCTTACATACATTATGTTTTCTTTCATGTAATTAGCAAGAGTCCATGAGCTAGTGACGTATGGGATAATGACTACCCAAGATGTGGATCTTTCCACGCAAGAGTCACTAGAGAGGGAGGGATAAAATAAAGACAGCCAATTCCTGCTGAAAATAATCCACACCCAAAATAAAGTTTAAATGAAAACATAAGCAGAAGATTCAAACTGAAACAGCTGCCTGAAGTACTTTTCTACCAAAAACTGCTTCAGAAGAAGAAAACACATCAAAATGGTAGAATTTAGTAAAAGTATGCAAAGAAGACCAAGTTGCTGCTTTGCAAATCTGATCAACCGAAGCTTCATTCCTAAACGCCCAGGAAGTAGAAACTGACCTAGTCGAATGAGCTGTAATCCTCTGAGGCGGAGTTTTACCCGACTCAACATAGGCATGATGAATTAAAGATTTCAACCAAGATGCCAAAGAAATGGCAGAAGCTTTCTGGCCTTTTCTAGAACCGGAAAAGATGACAAATAGACTAGAAGTCTTTCGGAAATTCTTAGTAGCTTCAACATAATATTTCAAAGCTCTAACAACATCCAAAGAATGCAATGATTTCTCCTTAGAATTCTTAGGATTAGGGCATAATGAAGGAACTACAATTTCTCTACTAATGTTGTTGGAATTCACAACCTTAGGTAAAAATTCAAAAGAAGTTCGCAACACTGTCTTATCCTGATGAAAAATCAGAAAAGGAGACTCACAAGAAAGAGCAGACAATTCAGAGACTCTTCTGGCAGAAGAGATGGCCAAAAGGAACAAAACTTTCCAAGAAAGTAATTTAATGTCCAATGAATGCATAGGTTCAAACGGAGGAGCTTGAAGAGCCCCCAGAACCAAATTCAAACTCCAAGGAGGAGAAATTGACTTAATGACAGGTTTTATACGAACCAAGGCTTGTACAAAACAATGAATATCAGGAAGATTAGCAATCTTTCTGTGAAAAAGAACAGAAAGAGCAGAGATTTGACCTTTCAAGGAACTTGCGGACAAACCTTTATCTAAACCATCCTGAAGAAACTGTAAAATTCTCGGAATTCTAAAAGAATGCCAGGAAAAATGATGAGAAAGACACCAAGAAATATAAGTCTTCCAGACTCTATAATATATCTCTCTAGATACAGATTTACGAGCCTGTAATATAGTATTAATCACAGAGTCAGAGAAACCTCTTTGACCAAGAATCAAGCGTTCAATCTCCATACCTTTAAATTTAAGGATTTGAGATCCTGATGGAAAAAAGGACCTTGCGTCAGAAGGTCTGGTCTTAACGGAAGAGTCCACGGTTGGCAAGAGGCCATCCGGACAAGATCCGCATACCAAAACCTGTGAGGCCATGCTGGAGCTACCAGCAGAACAAACAAGCATTCCTTCAGAATCTTGGAGATTACTCTTGGAAGAAGAACTAGAGGCGTAAAGATATAGGCAGGATGATACTTCCAAGGAAGTGATAATGCATCCACTGCCTCCGCCTGAGGATCCCGGGATCTGGACAGATACCTGGGAAGTTTCTTGTTTAGATGAGAAGCCATCAGATCTATTTCTGGAAGTTCCCACATTTGAACAATCTGAAGAAATACCTCTGGGTGAAGAGACCATTCGCCCGGATGCAACGTTTGGCGACTGAGATAATCCGCTTCCCAATTGTCTATTCCTGGAATATGAACCGCAGAGATTAGACAGGAGCTGGATTCCGCCCAAACCAGAATTCGAGATACTTCTTTCATAGCCAGAGGACTGTGAGTCCCTCCTTGATGATTGATGTATGCCACAGTTGTGACATTGTCTGTCTGAAAACAAATGAACGATTCTCTCTTCAGAAGAGGCCAAGACTGAAGAGCTCTGAAAATTGCACGGAGTTCCAAAATATTGATCGGTAATCTCACCTCCTGAGATTCCCAAACCCCTTGTGCTGTCAGAGACCCCCACACAGCTCCCCAACCTGTAAGACTTGCATCTGTTGAAATTACAGTCCAGGTCGGAAGAACAAAAGAAGCCCCCTGAACTAAACGATGGTGATCTGTCCACCACGTCAGAGAGTGTCGTACAATCGGTTTTAAAGATATTAATTGAGATATCTTTGTGTAATCCCTGCACCATTGGTTCAGCATACAGAGCTGAAGAGGTCGCATGTGAAAACGAGCAAAGGGGATCGCTTCCGATGCAGCAGTCATAAGACCTAGAATTTCCATGCATAAGGCTACCGAAGGGAATGATTGTGACTGAAGGTTTCGACAAGCTGAAATCAATTTTAGACGTCTCTTGTCTGTCAAAGACAGAGTCATGGACACTGAATCTATCTGGAAACCCAAAAAGGTTACCCTTGTCTGAGGAATCAATGAACTTTTTAGTGAATTGATCCTCCAACCATGATTTTGAAGAAACAACAAAAGTCGATTCGTATGAAATTCTGCTAAATGTGAAGACTGAGCAAGTACCAAGATATCGTCCAAATAAGGAAATACCACAATACCCTGTTCTCTGATTACAGATAGAAGGGCACCGAGAACTTTTGTAAAAATTCTTGGAGCTGTTGCTAGGCCAAACGGCAGAGCCACAAACTGGTAATGCTTGTCTAGGAAAGAGAATCTCAGAAACTGATAGTGCGCTGGATGAATCGGAATATGCAGATATGCATCCTGTAAATCTATTGTAGACATATAATGCCCTTGCTGAACAAAAGGCAGGATAGCCCTTACAGTTACCATTTTGAATGTTGGTATCCTTACATAACGATTCAATATTTTTAGATCCAGAACTGGTCTGAAGGAATTCTCCTTCTTTGGTACAATGAAGAGATTCGAATAAAACCCCAGCCCCTGTTCCAGAACTGGAACTGGCATAATTACTCCAGCCAACTCTAGATCTGAAACACATTTCAGAAATGCTTGAGCTTTCGCTGGGTTTACTGGGACACGGGAAAGAAAGAATCTCTTTGCAGGAGGTCTTATCTTGAAACCAATTCTGTACCCTTCTGAAATAATGTTCTGAATCCAAAGATTGTGAACAGAATTGATCCAAATTTCTTTGAAAAAACGTAATCTGCCCCCTACCAGATGAGCTGGAATGAGGGCCGCACCTTCATGTGGACTTAGAAGCTGGCTTTGCTTTTCTAGAAGGCTTGGATTTATTCCAGACTGGAGATGGTTTCCAAACTGAAACTGCTCCTGAGGATGAAGGATCAGGCTTTTGTTCTTTGTTGAAACGAAAGAAAACGATTATTAGCCCTGTTTTTACCCTTAGATTTTTTATCCTGTGGTAAAAAAGTTCCTTTCCCACCAGTAACAGTTGAGATAATAGAATCCAACTGAGAACCAAATAATTTATTACCCTGGAAAGAAAGGGAAAGTAGAGTCGATTTAGAAGACATATCAGCATTCCAAGTTTTAAGCCATAAAGCTCTTCTAACTAAAATAGCTAGAGACATAAACCTGACATCAACTCTGATAATATCAAAAATGGCATCACAGATAAAATTATTAGCATGTTGAAGAAGAATAATAATATTATGAGAATCATGATCTGTTACTTGTTGCGCTAAAGTTTCCAACCAAAAAGTTGAAGCTGCAGCAACATCCGCCAAAGATATAGCAGGTCTAAGAAGATTACCTGAACACAAATAAGCTTTTCTTAGAAAGGATTCAATTTTCCAATCTAAAGGATCCTTAAAGGAAGTACCATCTGCCGTAGGAATAGTAGTATGTTTAGCAAGGGTAGAGATGGCCCCATCAACTTTAGGGATTTTGTCCCAAAACTCTAATCTGTCAGACGGCACAGGATATAATTGCTTAAAACGTTTAGAAGGAGTAAATGAATTACCCAATTTATTCCATTCCCTGGAAATTACTTCAGAAATAGCACCAGGAACAGGAAAAACATCTGGAATAACTACAGGAGATTTAAAGACCTTGTCTAAACGTTTAGATTTAGTATCAAGAGTACCAGAATCCTCAATTTCTAATGCAATTAGGACTTCTTTAAGTAAAGAACAAATAAATTCCATTTTAAATAAATATGAAGATTTATCAGCATCAACCTCTGAAACAGAATCCTCTGAACCAGAAGAATCATTAGAATCAGAATGATGATGTTCATTTAAAAATTCATCTGGATAAAGAGAAGTTTTAAAAGACTTTTTATGTTTACTAGAAGGAGGAATAACAGACATAGCCTTCTTAAAAGATTCAGAAACAAAATCTCTTATGTTATCAGTAACACTCTGAACATTAGATGTTGATGGAACTGCAACAGGTAATGGTATTTTACTAAAGGAAATAATTTCTGCATTAACAAGTTTGTCATGACAATTAATACAAACAACAGCTGGAGGAACAGCTACCAAAAGTTTACAGCAGATACACTTAGCTTTGGTAGTTCCAGCACCAGGCAGCGATTTTCCTGAAGTATCTTCTGGCTCAGATGCAACATGAGACATCTTGCAATATGTAAGAGAAAAAACAACATATAAAGCAAAATTGATCAAATTCCTTAAATGACAGTTTCAGGAATGGGAAAAAATGCCAAAGAACAAGCTTCTAGCAACCAGAAGCAATGAAAAATGAGACTTAAATAATGTGGAGACAAAAGCGACGCCCATATTTTTTTAGCGACAAATAAGACGCCCACATTATTTGGCGCCTAAATGCTTTTGGTGCCAAAAATGACGCCAAATCCGGAACGCCGACATTTTTGGCCCAAAAGAACGTCAAAAAATGACGCAACTTCCGGCGACACGTATGACGCCGGAAACAGAAAAGATTTTTTGCGCCAAAAAAGTCTGCGCCAAGAATGACGCAATAAAATGAAGCATTTTCAGCCCCCGCGAGCCTAACAGCCCACAGGGAAAAAGTCAAATTTTTTTAAGGTAAGAAAAAATGATTGATTCAAATGCATCATCCCAAATATGAAACTGACTGTCTGAAAATAAGGAATGTTGAACATCCTGAGTCAAGGCAAATAAATGTTTAAATACATATATTTAGAACTTTATAAAAAAAAGCGCCCAACCATAGCTTAGAGTGTCACAGAAAATAAGACTTACTTACCCCAGGACACTCGTCTACATGTTGTAGAAAGCCAAACCAGTACTGAAACGAAAATCAGATGAGGTAATGGTATATATATATATATATATATATATATATATATATATATATATATATATATATATATATATATATATATATATATATATATATATATATATATATATATATATATATATATATATAAGAGTATATCGTCGATCTGAAAAGGGAGGTAAGAGATGAATCTCTACGACCGATAACAGAGAACCTATGAAATAGACCCCGTAGAAGGAGATCATTGCATTCAAATAGGCAATACTCTCCTCACATCCCTCTGACATTCACTGCACGCTGAGAGGAAAACCGGGCTCCAACTTGTTGCGGAGCGCATATCAACGTAGAATCTAGCACAAACTTACTTCACCACCTCCATAGGAGGCAAAGTTTGTAAAAACTGATTTGTGGGTGTGGTGAGGGGTGTATTTATAGGCATTTTGAGGTTTGGGAAACTTTGCCCCTCCTGGTAGGAATGTATATCCCATACGTCACTAGCTCATGGACTCTTGCTAATTACATGAAAGAAAACAAAACTTAAAACATAAGCAGAGGAATCAAACAAACAGCTGCCTGAAGAACTTTTCTACCAAAAACTGCTTCCGAAGAGGCAAATACATCCAAACGGTAGAATTTAGTAAATGTATGCAAAGAAGACCAAGTCGCTGCTTTGCAAATCTGATTAAATGAAGCTTCATTCTTAAAAGCCCACGAAGTGGAGACTGATCTAGTAGAATGAGTTTGATTCTCTGAGGCGGGGTCTGACCCGACTCCAAATAAGCCTTATGAATCAAAAGCTTTAACCAAGATAAGGACATGGCAGAATCTTATTGACCTTTACTAGAACCAGAAAAGACAACAAATAGACTAGAAGTCTTCCTGAAATCTTTAGTAGCTTCAACATAATATTTCAAAGCTCTTACAACATCCAGTGAATGTAAGGATCTCTCCAAAGAATTCTTAGGATTAGGACACAAAAAGGGAACAACAATTTCCCTATTAATGTTGTTAGAATTCACAACTTTAGGCAAAAATATAAATGAAGTCTGCAAAACTGCCTTATCTAGATGAAAAATCAGAAAAGGTGACTCACAAGAAAGAGCAGATAACTCAGAAACTCTTCTAGCAGAAGAGATAGCCAAAAGGAACAACACTTCCCAAGAAAGTAGTTTAATATCCAAAGAATGCATAGGCTCAAAAGGAGGAGCCTGTAAAGCCTTCAAAACCAAATTAAGACTCCAAGGAGGAGAGATTGATTTAATGACAGGCTTGAAACGGACCAAAGCCTGCACAAAAAAGTGAATATCAGGAAGCTTAGCAATCTTTCTGTGAAAAAAAACAGAAAGAGCAGAGATTTGTCCCTTCAAGGAACTTGCAGACAAACCTTTATCCAAACCATCCTGAAGAAACTGTAAAATTCTAGGAATTCTAAAAGAATGCCAGGAGAATTTATGAGAACACCACCATGAAATATAAAAACTTAGCAAGGATACCCTTTGAAAAAGCCGGGTGTACCGGCTAAACAGGTTAGGGACTTAGGAGCTAAGGGGAACTCTTAACCTTATTTTAACTTGCCGCAATTTGGACTCAACCATTTATTTAAAAACCTAGTTAGACTGTTAAAAGACTGCATAAGAATCCGTTATCAAATAACTCAACACAGTGCTATATATAGCTGCTTAGATCGTTTGATCCGATTTACAATGGCAGCGTTTAACATTTAAAGTGCTGTTAGTTGGGCATTTGGGGTTTACGTAACAATAGATGAATATGTTATTTAACAATCTCAAATAAACAGTTTGATTAAATTTACAACAGCAGTGTTTAACATTTAAAAGTGTTGTCAGTTGGGCATTTGGTATTTACGTAACAACACAGCTGAATATGTTATTTAACAATCCTAAATAACCTGTATGATTAAATTCACAATGGCAGCGTTTAATATTTAAAAGCGTTGTCAGTTGGGCAATTGGATGTATGCAACAACACAGCTGAATATGTTGCTATTTAACAATCCCAAATAAACAAACGTTATTTCTGTTATCAGAACGTCTACACGTTAAAAGCTAAGCACCAATTGGAGTCATTGTAATGCTACATTTATATCCAGGGTACTGAAATAGCAGTATACATACTGCAATCCCAGTAATGATTTAAAAGTTATAGCAAGTTAACATCGAAATAGCAAGCTACCAGTAAAATTTTAATTATTTCCTAACCTATAAGGTCAATTTATTTATTGAATATTACATAATTGAACAACTAAGACTGAGTGTGCAAAACAATTGACCTTATTTGTTAATTTTAAAAAACGCTTCTTGCAGTAACTGACATTACATTAACAGTGATAGAACTGTAGCTCCATAAGACAAAATTAATTAATATTTGTATTTCTATACAATTTAACCCCAATACAAAGTTTATTAATACAGCAGCATGACTATATCAGCTTAATGCCAAAGCAAGATTATATCAACTTAATGCATAAAATATATATATATATATATATATATATATATACACACACACACATATATACCAAATAATCTATATGTTGAACTAAAAATATATTCAACTGTATATTGCAACATTGTCTATATTTATAGAACAGATCTACTCAATACAAAGGTTGGATACTATCTTTTGGTACATTGAAGTATAAAAATATAATATCAGATACTAAAACCATGATTTTGACATAACCAAAATACCATTATCAAGGTATAGATAGAATATATAAAGATTCTGTATAGACAATTTAGGTTGCAATTTCCATAATTAAACAACTCTTTTGAGATCAATATACTGATAATTAAATACACAAAGTCCTACCCAAAAATATACTTATATATATCCATACACAAACAAATACTTTTAGTATGGTATTAATACACAAAAACATATATTTTTTGGATGGTTAAACTCATAGTTGCAGCAAGGCTCACATAGAGCACAAATTGCAACATTCAAAGTCATATTATTTATATGTGCATACAACTAACACATATTGATAACTGACCAAGTATACCAGATTGATACTGAATACATGCTTGTTCAATTCAGGACAGCCAAATCAAAAGATATGAGCTTATGATACCTAACTATGTTGCAATTCGATGCGATACAATAATTTTATTATACTCATAATCGTGTAAACCTTCAATCAGTACAATTGTAAACCCACTCCTCACATTATTGCCCCCAGTCCTGACTTTCTTAGTGGTCTTGACCTTAATCCCCTATAATTAGGGTCACTCAATACACAGATAGACTAGGTTATTTCACGCATGAGTTCACATTGTGTGTGTTTTTAAATTGTGTGGGGTCCCCCCCCTTTTTTAATCAATATGTAAATAAAAGTTATATTTTATAATCTCCCTTCCTCTCACCTCTATGATCAGTTATGATCATCAACTCATTAACTGTTGTGAACAATTGATAGTTTTTTTCATTGCAATTCGTTGCTATCCACATATACCTAAAGCTCAAGAGTGCTATATGTGTATTCTTCTCTGGTGGATTTAACCATCCACCATGAATTTGCTTCAACCATGAAATATAAGTCTTGCAAACTCGATAATAAATCTTCCTAGAAACAGATTTACGGGCCTGTAACATAGTATCAATCACTGAGTCAGAGAAACCTCTATGACTAAGCACTAAGCGTTCAATTTCCATACTTTCAAATTTAACAATTTGAGATCCTGATGGAAAAACGGTCCTTGAGACAAATGGTCTGGTTTTAAAGGAAGTGGCCAAGGTTGACAACTGGACATCCGGACAAGTCCGCATACCAGAACCTGTGAGGCCATGCTGGTGCTACCAGAAACAAACAAATGTTCCATGATGATCTTGGAGATCACTCTTGGAAGAAGAACTAGAGGTGGAAAGATATAAGCAGGTTGGTAAAACCAATGAACTGCCAATGCATCTACCGACTCCGCCTGAGGATCTCTGGACCTGGACAGGTACCTGGGAAGTTTCTTGTTTAGATGGGAAGCCATCAGATCTATTTCTGGAAGACCCCACATCAGAACAATCTGAAAAAAACACATCTGGATGGAGCGACCACTCCCCCGGATGTAAAGTCTGACGGCTGAGATAATCCGCTTCCCAATTTTCTACACATGGGATATGTACCGCAGAAATTAGACAAGAGCTGAATTCCGCCCAAGCAAGTATCCAAGATACTTCTTTCATAGCTAGGAGACTGCGAGTACCACCCTGATGATTGACATATGCCACAGTTGTGATATTGCCTGTCTGAAAACAAATGAATGGTTCTCTCTTCAACAGAGACCAAACCTGAAGAGACAAAGTTTTAGACAAAGTTCTAAAATATTGATTGGTAACCTCGCTTCTTGAGATTTCCAAACCCCTTGTGCTGTCAGAGATCCCCAGACAGCTCACCAACCTGAAAGACTTGCATCTGTTGTGATTTCAGTCCAGGTTGGACGAACAAAAGAGGCCCCTTGAATTATACGGTGGTGATCTAACCACCAAGTCAGAGAAAGTTGAACATTGGGATTTAAGGATATTAATAGTGATATATTTGTATAATCCCTGCACCATTGCTTCAGCATACAAAGCTGAAGAGGTCTCATATGAAAACGAGCAAAGGGGATCGCGTCCACTGAAAGGAATGATTGAGACCGAAGGTTCTGACAAGCTGAAACCAATTTCATTTGTCTCTTTATGTTAGAGACATAGTCATGGACACAATCTATCTAGAAACTTAAAAAGGTGATCCTCCAACCATGTCCTTGAAGAAACCAACACTAGTTGATTCGTGTGAAATTCGGCAAAATGTAAAGACTGAGCTAGTACCAAGATATCGTCCAAATAAGGAAACACCGCAATACCCTGTTCTCTGATTAAAGAGAGTAGGGCACCGAGAACTTTTGAAAAAATTCATGGAGCTGTCGCTAGGCCAAATGGAAGAGCGACAAATTGGTAATGCTTGTCTAGAAAAAGAGAATCTCAGAAATCGATAGTGGTCTGGATGATTGAGAATATGAAGATATGCATCCTGTAATTCTATTGTGGACATATAATGACCTTGCTGAACAAAAGGCAGAATAGTCCTTATAGTTACCATTTTGAAAGTTGTCTCTATTACAAAACGGTTCAAAATTTTCATATACAGAACTGGCCTGAAAGGATTTTCTCTCTTTGTGACAATGAATAGATTTGAATAAAACCCCAGACTCTGTTCCTGAAACGGAACTGGTATAATTACCCCTGAAAACTCTAGATCTGAAACACACTTCGGAAAGGCCTGAGCCTTCACTGGATCTGCTGGAACGCGTGAGAGAAAAAATCTTCTCACAGGAGGTCTTACTCTGAATCCTATTCGATACCCTTGAGAGGCAATGCTCTGAATCCATTGATTTTGGACAGAATCTGCCCAAATGTTTTGGAAACATTTTAATCTGGCCCCCAACTAGCTAAGCTGGAATGAGGGCCGTACCTTCATGCAGACTTGGGGGCTGGCTTTGGTTTCTTAAAAGGCTTGGATTTATTCCAACCTGAAGAGGGTTTCCAATTGGAACCAGATTCTTTGGGTGAAGGATTGGCGTTCTGTTCCTTATTCTGTCAAAAAGAACGAAAACGATTAGAAGCCTTAGATTTACCCTTAGATCTTTTAACCTGAGGTAAAAAAACTCCTTTTCCCCAGTAAGTTAAAATAATTGAATCCAACTGAGAACCAAATTAATTGTTACCTTGGAAAGAAAGAGATAGTAATCTAGACTTGGATACCATGTCAGCATTCCAATATTTAAGCCACAAAGCTCTTCTAGTTAAGATAGCTAGACATAGATTTAACATTAATTTTGATTATATCAAAAATAGCATCACAGATAAAATGATTAGCATGTTGAAGCAAGCGAACAATGGTAGACAAATCAGGATCTGTTTCCTGTTGCGCTAAACTTTCCAACCAAAAAGTTGATGCAGCTGCAACATCAGCCATAGAAATGGCAGGCCTGAGAAGATAGCCAGAATATAAATAAGCTTTCCTTAGATAAGATTCAAGTTTCCTATCTAAAGGGTCCTTAAAGGAAGTACTATCTTCCATAGGGATAGCAGTACGTTTGGCAAGAGTAGAGATAGCCCTATCAACTTTGGGGATTTTTTTTCCCAAAACTCCAATCTAATTGCTGGCAAAGGATACAACTTTTTAAACCTAGCAGTAGGAAGAAAAGAAGTACCAGGCCTATTCCATTCCTTTGAAATCATATCAGAAATAGCATCAGGAACAGGAAAAACCTCTGGAGTAACCACAGGAGGTTTAAAAACAGAATTTAAACGTTTACTAGTTTTAATATCAAGAGGACTAGTTTCCTCAATATCCAAAGTAATCAACACCTCTTTTAACAAGGAACGAATATGCTCCATCTTAAAGAGATAAGTAGATTTGTCAGTGTCAATATCTGAGGTAGGATCTTCTGAATCCGATAGATCCTCATCAGAGGAGGATAAATCAGAATATTGTCGGTCATTTGAAATTTCATCAACTTTGTGAGAAGTTTTAAAAGACCTTTTACGTTTATTAGAAGGCGGAACAGACAAAGCCTTCTGAATCGCATCAGCAATAAAATCTTTTATATTCACAGGGATATCATGTACATTAGATGTTGAAGGAACAACAGGTATTGTACTAGTACTGATGGATACATTCTCTGCATGTAAAAGCTTATCATGACAACTGTTACATATAATCTCCGCTAACTTACAACAGATACACTTATCTTTGGTAGAACTGTTATCAGGCAGCAGGAACCCAACAGTGGTTTCTGAGACAGGATCAGATTGAGACATCTTGCGAATGTAAGAGAAAAATAAAACAACATATAAAGCAAAATTATCAATTTCCTTATATGGCAGTTTCAGGAATGGGAAAATGCAAACAGCATAGCCCTCTGGGCATAGAAAAAGACAAGAGGCATATAGGAAGTGGGGTTTAAATAATTAAGTTATTTGGTGCCAAGTAATTAAATTTTTTGGCGCAACTCGCATCATGGCAGACGCAACTTTGTGCAAGGAACCTGGCTTCAACTAAGATGCACGAATTTGCGTCACTGAACGTACCTTCGCGCCAAAAAATTCTTGCGACAAGAAGGACGCAATAAATATTAGCATTTTGCCCGCGGAAATTAATGAAAACAGTAAATTTTTAAGAAAAGACTATATCCCAGGTAAGAAAAAATAACTTCCTAAATATGTTTTCCCATTTTTGAAACTGATAGTCTGCAAAAGGAAATACAGTATACATAAACCTGACTCATGGCAAATATAAGTACAATACATATATTTAGAACTTTACATTAATACATATAGCAGAAATCCAAACCAGTACTGAAACAGTAATCAGTAGAGGTAATGGAATATGAGAGTATATCGTCGATCTGAAAAGGGAGGTAGGAGATGAATCTCTACGACCGATAACAGAGAACCTATGAAAAGATTTCCCGAGAGGAAAACAATAAAATTCAATAGGTGATACTCCCTTCACATCCCTCTGACATTCACTTTACTATGAGAGGAATAGGGCTTCAAAATGCTGAAAAGTGTATATCACAGAAGAAAATCAAACACAAATTTACTTCACCACCTCCATAGGGAAGCAAAGTTTGTAAAAACTGAATTGTGGGTGTGGTGAGGGGTGTATTTATAGGCATTTTGAGGTTTGGGAAACTTTGCCCCCTCCTGGTAGGATTGTATATCCCATACGTCACTAGCTCATGGACTCTTGCCAACTACATGAAATTATATATATATATATATATATATATATATATATATATATATATATATATATATATATATATATATATATATATATAATATATTTACAGCATACTTTCTGGAAGCGTCCATTGTAGATGTAACAAACCTAACCTTGCCACACACTGGGTACTAATTGGCCTCCATTAAGCGTATGGAAAAAAATGTAAATGTTTGCTAACAAAATGACAGTGACATGCTTGTTTGAGTCTGGATTGGCTCCTCCAAATAATGCAAGCAGGAGAGGTGTCAAGGCAGTTTAGCCATTAACAAGCGGTTTCACAAACTAGGTGTTAATGTGTACAGGCTTAGCGGATTTATATAACTACTCAAGTCTTGCAATTACAAGGTGGTTTACGTTTCTTTACTTGTTCCCAATATATTAAACAGCCATTATAGTGAAAAAATCCCATGCTTTAATTTGTTAGAACATGCGTATTTAGCACTGGCAGCTCTATGTTAGTCCTGTCACTAGTGCTATATATCTCATGCTCTAATGAAGTAGAGTAGGTCATTTCCCCACTACAATGGCCTTTAAATAAGAACATTTCTTTTTCTTTAAATGTATGTTGAGAAGTACAGCACATTCAGTACAAGATATTATTATTTACATTATTTTGTAGTAGAAAATGGTTTCCTTTATAACTTATTTAAATGGTTATTATGTGAAGCCTACATGACGGTATTAGACTCAGGAGTAACCACTACAAAATATTAACCAACATATGCCTGTCCCTTTAAGACTGCCTTCCCTGCTTCTGTCAATCATGCCTGTTTGGGGCGTAGTCAACATATAGATTCTACTGCTGGAACTTAACCTGCCTAATCAAAATTCCATGCACCGGATTCTCTCAGCCTCTATTTAGCCATGAGCAGGCCTATTGTGCTCTGTACTAGCTTTGAAGTTTGTTCTGGATTTCCTAAGGATATTCAAGTTTACAGCCTTACTTGTCTGCTAAAGCCTGAATACTAACTAACCAGGAAACAATGCCGGAAATATATGGTTACTTGCGGACACTTCTATTTTGCCAACTCTGAACTCAATCTAAATTACAAGTTTGTATTTTGCTATAATCCTTCTCTGATTGCTACAATTTATTCTTACTCTGAACTTTTCAACTATTTACTGTTACAAGTTGGCATTGTTCAATATCCTGCTGCAAATATATATATATTCAGAACTCTGCATTTATGCGTTTCCTGTGATTTTCCAATATTTGTCACAACAGTAATTAATTATAATTTACAATCTAATTACAATTTACCTATCACCTGTGCTGCTCTGTTTATTAGTCTGGCATACATCTCCAACTAACATTGTGTACTGTGAGCTCTGCAGTATCTCCTTGTAACTACAAATCACAGTATCTATTCCCCTTTGAAGCCCGATTATCTTGCATTGTTATGTTTTGCACTTCATGAACCCTGCAGCAACTCCTTCCACCTATGAATCACAATCTCCAATCTGTTCCCTTTGAATCCTGAAAATCTTGCATTGTTATGTTTTACACTCCATGAACCATACAATAACTCCTTGCAACTATAAATCACAGAATCTCAACTATCCACGTCCAGGATATTCTTCACCGGTCCATGGGTCGGTGTCTCCAACTCCTTACCACTGCCCCAAGGGTCTGTCCTGAGGGGTTATACACCGGATTGTGACATTAACAGTGAAATACACCACAGACCACCATTAACAGTAAAAAAATGGTTCATTAAACACTTTTAGTTGTCGAAAGATTTATTAAAATAACTTAAGTGGCTAAAAAAACAGCAAATATTTGGAAGATGAGTTTTCTAAATTCTAAAACAGAACATATCACTTCACATGCACTGGACAATATACTGAAAGGATACGTGATACTGGTGTGTGGTTCTCCCAACCTCTCCACGTGGTGCAGGACAAATATTAAGCCGAACGTAAAGACTCCAACCATGTGTGTGCTCAGAGACAACAGAAAAAGGAAGAAGTAGCGATAATTCCTGCGACCTATACAGTTATTTACCCAGGGACAGTGATGGTCAAAATCCTAAATGGAAAATCAACATTTTATAAATAAAAATCTCTCTAATATAAAATCATACATATAAGAGCACTTCAATCATTTATTTGTCATAAAACAGTTTAGTGACTAATACAATCCCTTCTTTCTGGCGATTATAAATAAATCAGTTCCACAATCATGTCCTGTTTATGCACTTAAACCTACTTTATTACAGAAATGATTCACAACAGTTTGGGAACTTAGCATACAAAGCTTATAAATCTGCAAAATTCTCAACATCTTTCTGATTGTAAATGAAGCATCACACTCACCTCTACACAGTTGTCACAGACACTGCAGTGCGAGCAGCGTGGCGGGCGGTAGAAATGACACGTGGCGCACCACTTCATCCGTACTTGTATTCTTTTGATTTCCACATTCTTGTACAATGGAGCTCTGAAGTCATCGTCTTTATCTTCATCTTCATCAGCTGACGAGGGGGAATAAGAAATTTAAAAAAATAAAATTTGCCTGGTTATTAAGGTACATTAGCGCTGCGGAATCTGTTGGCGCTCTATAAATAACCGATAATAATAATAATAAAAAGTACATTATATTGCAATAAAAAAACTAAAGTTTCACTTTCCTCAAAAAATGTATTTAAAAGGACCAGTAAATACAGTATATTTGTATAAACAACAAATACATGATAAAAAGACAATGTAATAGCACTTAGTATGAACTTCAAATGAGTAGATTTTTTTTTTTCATGACAAATTTCAAAGTTATGTATATTTCCACTCCTCCTGTTTCATGTGAAAGCCATCAGCCAATCAGAAATGCATATATGTACATTTTATAAAATCTTGCACATGCTCAGTAGGAGCTGGTGACTCAAAAAGTGTAAATATAAAAAGACTGTGCACATTTTGTTAATGCATCTTCAGACTTAAACTTTCAGCAATATGCTCACTGAGAGGTTGACATGACTACTTAAAACTCCAGTCCTATCTCGAAGTGCAGATATCCTTTTTCAGGACTCTCCGAATCTTCTGACACTTCTCTGCCACCTCCTAACGTGACGAAAGGCAAAGAATGACTGGGGTAATGAGGAAGTGGGAGGGATATTTAAGCTTGGCTGGGGGGTCTTTGCCTGGTGGCCAGGTGTTGTATTTCCCAACAGAAAGGAATGAAGCCGTGAACTCTTCCTATCTTAGGAAGGAAATTTATTTTCCTATATGCTACACAGGAAAAACATAGGCAAATTACCCAACTCACTTTATGTGTAATAGAGACCAACCCCCCCACTTGAATCTTGGGACATAAAACACCCTATAATTAAAGACATTATTATAGAATATATAGAATAGCAAATCAGCAGAGTCTAAACATTTTTTAAACAAAACATCTTGTTTATTGCAATAATTTTTCAGCCAAACTCCACTCACTTAATTCCTCATTCAGAGGAGCCAGGGTAGGCTTGAGTCTGCAGACAAAACAACTAGTCATGGTCAAGTTAGTATAAACTGAATTGATTTGCAGTCCTTATCTGTTAAAGCCAATTAGGGAAAGATATGTATCAAGGTTAGCTTTGAGAAGTCAGCAGGATGCATTTCCAGCTTGGAGAATAAGAAAATCTACCACTTGCAAAGCTAAAATAACATAAAAAAGGGGCAAAATATATAATGAAAACATAATGAAAAGTGGTTTTATTACAGATATCTAAACATACTAAAATCTCAAGGTGTTTACTGTCTCTCTCAGAGGGACAATCCTTTAAAAAAATATCTTGCAATTAGATAATTCAGTATAAATAAAACAGGTTTAAAATACATCCAGAGGCAAAAAAGTTGATGTATTTTCACAAATTATTATTATTAGTATCTGAAATAAGTTATTCATTCATTAATTTTTTGCTACAGTAGTTCAAAAGCAAAAAGTAATGTATAGATAAATAGGGAAGGTAAAGTAAAGATAATATTCCTGCAGACATCAAAAGGCACGGACTAACATCATTCCTCAGCAGAGGCCTCTCAGTCTTATTAATATTGATTGGACAGAGTCAATGTTGGGTTCAGCTTGAGGTCTCCATGTGATGTTCGCTGAAGTAAGAATCTGCCTTTGCAGCAGATGGGAATTAATTGCTACAGAAAGTGTAGGCGCTTTAACAGATTAACAACAGTAACTGTATGACACAATATTTTGATTTTCTGGTACTAGAGAGATAATGAGATTTATTAGAAGAAAGCCATGGCTACAGCTGTAGGCAGCCCTTTAAAGCAGGTGAGGCCAGTTTGTCTAGTAAAGGTTCTTCTGATGCAGGCAAAAACTATAACAGGCAACAAAACCAGCCTATCCAAGTGGTATTAAAAGGGCATTGTACTGTATATTTTTCTACCCTTTAACCTCTTAAAGGGACATGAAACCCAAATTTTTTCTTTGGCGATTTAGAAAGAGCATGTCATTTTAAACAACTTTCTAATTTACTTCTATTATCTCATTTGCTTCATTCTCTTGATATCACTTTCTGAAAAGCATATCTAGATGCTCAGTAGCTGCTGATTGGTTGCTGCACATAGAGGCCTTGTGTGATTGGCTCACACATGTGCATTGCTATTTCTTCAACAAAGGATATCTAAAGAATCGAGCAAATTAGATAATAGAAGTAAATTGGAAAGTTGTTTAAAATTGCATGCCCTATCTGAATCATGAAAGTTTATTTTGACTAGACTGCCCCTTTAACAGCCGATGGACCCTGTATGCTGGCTCTCTGTTCCTCTTTTAGGGGTGTAATAACATGGCAAAAGCTGCACTATTCGAGCCAAATGATTCATTTTATTCATTTTACCAGCTGTATGTATGTATACAAAATTGATGGAGAGAAAAAAGGGGCGACTAACAGCACTGTGCGATTGAAAAGGTGTCTAATGTTGATGAAGTTTAATACTTTGTGACCACTTTATTGCAAACAAATTTTAAAATCAAGGCAAACATTTATTTATTATCAGGTATTTGTAGAGCGCCAACAGATTAAGCAGCGCTATAAACATAGGCGGTATACAAGATAACATTTATAGGGATCAAATGGATAGAGGGCCCTGCCGAGAGTTGCACTGTTGTAGTCGGCTCTTGTGAGGGTGATCTACTAACAGCTGGGCCCATAGGCTTACATGCTAAGGGGTTCAAGGGGATAGCAATGGAGTTAGGAAAGGTTAGTGTAGGTTGTATGCATCCATGAACAGTACAGTCTTTAGGGAGCACTTGAAGCTTTCAAAAGTAGGGGGAAGAGTTTTGTGGAGCGAGGCAGAGAGTTTAAAAAAATGCACCTCTGAATAGGGGCCTGCTGCAACAGCGGATCTTCAAATTGTGTTAACTTGGGACTGGATGGGGAGTAATATCTTCATGGCTTGAGGATGTACACGCTGTGAGTTTGCAGCCTGTGACGCAAGGAGCTGTGGCGTTTGTCCGATGACACAGGTGGGATCTTGGCGTTCAGTGAGTATTGTTGCTAACGACCTTGAGTGCAGTGAAAACTGCGGTCATTTTCTGATCTGCTGCTATGTTGCATGTTGGCTTGTGAACTGACTGACTGAACAATTTTCTTCAGCTATCTTGAAAGTGTTACAAACTCTGCTGGGTTAGGTTATTTTGCTCAGTATGATTGGAGACAGGGATATTTATCCTGTTACTATCCTATATAATAAAAGGCCAAGTGTGTTTGTCCGAAGCTGTCATGCGTAGTAGACACTGTCATGCGCAGTAGACACTGCGCGCGAGGACAAACACACCTGGCCTTCAACACTGCAGAGTGAGTAACGGGCCGGCTGGACGTGGGCGTGGCGGGCCGAGAGTTCAAAGGAGCTCCAAAGAAGGGGATAGAGTCATATCTTTTACCACTTATCTCACACTTAAAGGGCCACTAAACCCAAAATCTTTCTTTCATGATTCAGATAGAGAATAGAAATTTAAACAACATTACAATTTACTTCTATTATTTATTTTGCTTCATTTTTTAGATATCCTTAGTTGAAGAAAAAGCAATGCACATGGTGAGCCAATCACACGAGGCTTCTATGTGCAGCAACCAATCAGCAGCTACTGACCATATCTAGATATGCTTTCCAGCAAAGAATATCAAGAGAATAAAACAAATTATATAATAGAAGTAAATTTGAAAGATGTTTAAAATTGCATTCTCTTTCTAAATCATGAAATAAAAAATGGGGGTTTCATGTCCCTTTAAGATTAGATCATCTTCGAGATGTAAACTTAAATGGAAAATATTTAAAGGGACACTAACATCAAAATTAAACTTCCATGATTCAGACAGAGCATGCAATTGTACTTCCATTAACAAATTATGCACCCTGTCTGAGGCACTAGCCACTACTGTATATACATATACAAGTCTGATTGGCCGATCACTAAAACAAAAATCCCTCCATTTGCCCCCCTGTTACATGTGACAATTTGTCAGAACAAAAAATCTATTGTCATTTTAAAATTTAGGAGCATTGCCACTGCATATTCCGTTTATTACGCGTTTGTTAATTAAGCGATTATGCTGTATTCAAAAACATAATTTATGCTTACCTGATAAATATATGTAATTTCATGGTGGAGAAAGTTTATGATCCATTACTCCTGGAAAAAACTCTTCTCTACCACTAGGAGAAGGCAAAGATTCCCAAACCCCAAGAGCTCTATAAAACCCCTCCCACCACACACATACCTCAGTCTAAACGTATAGCAAAGCAAAGTGAGCTAAGAAAAAGGAATCGGAGCCATAAAAAGGATCATGGAAAAAAATAACCCCC
Organism: Bombina bombina; assembly: GCF_027579735.1. Classification (NCBI taxonomy): domain Eukaryota; kingdom Metazoa; phylum Chordata; class Amphibia; order Anura; family Bombinatoridae; genus Bombina; species Bombina bombina. Next base: position 407,345,910 of record NC_069500.1, read on the forward strand.
AAAAAACATATGGGTGGGGTCTCGTGGACTTTCAACACCATTAAAGAAGTTAATTTATCAAGTAAGCATAAATTATGTTTTCTTTCATACAGGTGATGAGAGTCCATGATCCATAACTCTTGGGAACTAATACAAGATGTGAAGTTGACAAGTAATAAAGGGAGGAATATAAAAAAAAAAAAAAATGAAATCCACACCCCAATAAATAAAGAAATAGCATTTTGTAAAATACGTAAGAAGACCAAGTAGCTGCCTTGCAAATCTGGTCAACTGAAGCCTCATTCTTGAAAAAAGTGGCAACTGACCTAGTAGAATGAACAGTAGTACGCTGTGATGTACGCTGACCTGCCTCCAAGTAAGTTTTGAGAATCAAAAGTTTCAACCAAGAGGCCAAAGAAAAAGCAGTAACTTTCTGACCTTTCCTAGGACCTAAGTAGCATCAATGCAATATTTCAATGCCCTAACAATGTCCAAAAAGGCAAAGTTCTCTCTGAAGCATTCTTTGGATTAGGACACAAATGAGGAATAACAATCTCTCTGCTAATGTTATCTAAAGAAACAACCTTAGCAAAAAGTCAAAAGAAGTCTGTAAAAACTGCTGCATTCATTACTTTTGGGAATTCAGAACCTGGCCACCAGGAGGAGGCAAAGACACCCCAGCCAAAGGCTTAAATACCTCCCCCACTTCCCCCATCCCCCAGTCATTCTGCAGAGGGAACAAGGAACAGTAGGAGAAATATCAGTGTGAAAAAGGTGCCAGAACAAAAAATACGGCCGTCCCATAAGAACAACGCGGGCGGAGAGCTGTGGACTCTTCCCGTCAGAAGAAAAGAAAATCATCATCAGGTAAGCATAATTTAAGTTTTTCTTAAACGGGAAGAGTCCACAGCTGCATTCATTACTTCTGGGAAAACAATACTTAAGCTATAGAGGACACTGAATGCAAAACGGGCAGGCACAAAAGGCAGCCCCTTCTGAGGGCACCACAGCCTAAAACCCAAAACTCCTGACAGAAAAAAAAACTGCTTCACTAGAAAACAAAAGGACAAAAAAGGAAAAAGGCTGAGATAACTGCCAAACAATTAAAACCAGCAAGGCCCTTGCTAGAGACCATTCAGGTTATTTGACTTGACCAAGCCAAAAGCCTCTGAGGAGACCAAGTCCCCCAGGCACGCAGCCCGCAAAATCAAACTCCCCCCGATCAAAAGAAAAGGGAAACATCCACATTCCCCCAGTGAGAAAGAAGGAGACTCAGCTAAATGAGTCAGAAAGGACCCTCAGAAGCCAAAGGGACTAGGACCAAGAAAGGGAACTCCAAAGGAGTGAACCAGGATAAAACAGGGCACCTATGAAAAGACCCTGCCGACCCAGCAAGTAAGTGAGGACTTGTAAAGCCCCCTCTACCTAAACCAAAGGACCAAGAAATGTCCTGAGAACTTAAGAGGAAAGAAAAATCCCTCCCATACACAGAGCGCTCACTCGCACCTAGAATAGAGTAACCGAAAGACAAAACGTCCCTGGGAGCCGCTGAAAAAAACAGCATCAGATATCTGAATAGGCTCCTCCAAACCATAGGTGTCCTGCAACAAATAACAGGTCGCCACCTTAGTTATGAAAACACACAGAACCTTCTTCTTCAGAAGAACTCCGAAACAGTGCAGGACAGGACCTTCTCAAAAAGGGACAGGAAAGGAAGGAACCAAACCCAGAACCCGGTAGAGAAAACTACCTGCCGAGGAGGGATCTCCCACGAAGTCTCTCACTCAAAGAATGTTCACAATAACTATGATACGCGACTAAGATCAACAGATCCCTGACTCTCGCTCTGGTAACGGACCCAGCACCAAAGTGACTGATAACGTCCGAAAGACTTGGGGATTAAAAGTACCCCGATCATAAAGATCTGCAGGAAGGAAGAAATCCATCCCTTCACACCGACATCCCACACACAAGGCAGGGGGGGGGCAACCCCACCGACAGAGGCATAAAAAGGTACCTCCAAACACCGGGCGGATACAGTGGGATGTCAAATTCACCCCCAAAGGGAGGGAAAGAGAAACCAGAACTAACAATATGCTAGCACATAATCAAGGTGGAAATAGCTGCAGCTGGTTTCAGATTGTAAACCTTCCGCTCGCTAGACGGTTAACTATCAGACTAGAACAGTGGGTCTGAAGCGTAAAGCTGCTCAAAAGGTCAAATACCGAACGAAAAACCATCTGGTCACTAAGGCCGGCCCAGAAGAAGTCTAGATTTTCCTGCAAGGAAGAGATTACTCCCGTAGGAAAAGAAGACGTTCTGGACCAGGAAACTGGAATGTCCAGAACCAGACCTAAGGGATCTGGATACAGACCCCCAAAAATCCATTCAAAGACAGGACAAACAGACCCGGCACCCGAAAACTCGGAGCCGGCTTAACTATTTAAAAAACCCTGAGGAACCACTAGGTTACCTCATCGTGAGTAGACTTGCACCATAGGCGAAGCAATAACTGTCGGACAGATAGCTCAGCATGCTAATGCACTGTGGCTGAGCTCTGTAGCAACCCGAGGGTTGTAGGTTCGATCCCCGGCAAGGTCCACTCAGCCTTTCATCCTTCCAAGGTCGATAAAATGAGCAGCGCCTTGAGACCCTTACGGGTGATTAGCCGTGCACATACATAAGCAATAACTGTCATATCCAAGACAACTTGGACACTGAACTCACACGAAAATGTCCCATACCCAGAGAGCTTAGGACACCTGCAGCGGGATACAACTCCCACAGAAGGGTGATAGGTAATAGTGAAGCCACACAGCCACTCTGGAAGACCCTAGGGACAACTTCCACTAAGCCTAAAGACTAAGAACGTATGAGAAAAAAAGAAAACTCTGCTTAGGAATGCTGTCACCAGATTCACAAAACCGATAACAGGAGCTTTACCTGGGTACAACCCACAACCTCCTGCTTCAGGAGTGGGGGAGCCAACCACTACGCCACATATCCCTTAGAAACTGGATTGATAAGATAAAAAAAGTATCCAAGATCCTCAGGATCCATGCAAATTTGGTCGCATGCAAATCATGATTTAGGCGAGGATATATGTCACCCATCAGTGAAAGGGCACTCGGTGTAAGGAACACCTAAACACAGTTGGATTAGAACTCTTGACCCTCAAGCTTTGAAGGCAGCAAGGTTTACCACTAAGCCAATGAGGGGCACCATCTGACACCCCAATGGCTCGAGGATGGAAGAAGGAACATGAATCCTAACCCCTAGCAGGAGACATCCAAAATGCCTAAGCAGGGGCGACAGTAAAGATGGAGACAACCATCTGAAAATCTCCCAAAGAATAGTAGCAGACAAGAACCCGGAAGCAGAGTAGCCAAAAGGCTTTAACTTCCAGCAACAGATGACCCGAAGCCAACCCTAGGAAAAAGGACAAATGGCCCCTCACCTCAACCCGAATGAAGGAGGTACCGTCTTCAAGGAAAAACAAATTCCAAAAGGGGAACTTGAAAATAGAAAATGAGGACAATCGCACCGAGAGAACCTTAGTAGGATCTGCCCGCCCACGAGGAACAGGACAGTTAGTTCTGACCCTGATGCCCCAAAAGGCAAAACGAGATCCAGCCTGACGTCAGTGAACGAAGGCTTACTCTACCATGTTCTTTTTATTTTATTATTTATTTTAGCCCTGCATAGGCAGAGTCTCAAAAAATTATTGGAAGGTTCACTTCACGAAAACTCTTAGCAAAAAGCAAAGCATTATTCGAACTGAAGAGACCCCAGAATAATAAACACCTCACCTGAGTGAGTAACTCAGCACCCAGTCAGGTCAGCCAGTTACACCGGTACCACATGTAGGATATAGACCGCAAGGAACAAAAATAGTACCCTATCCGGACCAGCCTGCTACATGGGGCACTCCAACTGACCCAGGCCACAGAAAATTTGAGACCCCAATAGGAATCAACAAAAAGGATGTAAAGACATAACAATGTACTAACACCTTAACATGCGACTTCCACTGAAGCACCCAAGCAACCACAAACTAGCTAGTATCAGATTCCAGAGAAGAATATTTCCCAAGGGAAAAAAAAACATACATGAGTTTAAGAACAAAATAAAATACATCCTAACCGGATCAAAGAAAAAGAGGGCAGCACCCACAGGTGAATGCCCAAGAAAAATGGAAACACCAACAGGACCAGCCAATCAGAGACCCCAGCCTTCCAAAGCTCAGAACTGGAATAAGATACTCAAAAAAGAAAGGAAAATTGGAGACAAGGAGATTACACGTCTAACCCAGCTTGCCGTCTGGAACAGAAGACAGAGGATCCCTCACCCTATGAGCACTGGGATCCTCCAGCACCACAAAAACATGCCAAAGTAGGACACAAAGGCGCGCCAGTCTATAACCAAAAGCAAGCAAGACTTGCCTCTGCCGGGGCAACTGATGACCCCGACCCCGAGGGTTGGGCCCCTGAAGTTTGAGGCAACTGCTTCCCCAGATGGCTGATCTGACCCAGACGATCCCACGCCTGATGATCCCTGGTTAGCATAACATGGACAGTATCTCAGTAACACCTCCTCTGGAAGATGTAAATGCGCTAACGCCATAGATATGGCCATGCGGAACCATGCAGTAACCTCTGGCGTAAACAAGCCGCCTTCTGGAGAAGGGGTAACGGCATTTGCGTAGCCAAAGAAGGTTCTAGGGGACCCGCCACACGGGATATGGAATCCCCAGGGGCGGATGGCTCGGTGGACTCTAAGTTCCCTGTAGAGAGCACTCTAGAGCGCCATTCGGAACATAACTGATGGGCATGGATTACCCGGGCCATTTCATACTCTTCACATGAAGTAGAATCTGAATCGGAGACCTCTGTCTCTAAAAATAAAATAAAAATCAGAATCCTCCATAACTTGGTATATAGAAATTATGGGTAGATAAGATAAAAAATGGCACCTTACACCCCCAATGGCTGGGGCACTTATCACCTCATGAGACCCAGACAACTAGTGGACAGACTCCCTCCGTCGTCACGTGGTCAGGAATAAAAAAAATGGAGCACAGAAGCATGACCACGCCTCGTCACACGGTGCGTCGTGAAGGCCAAGGACTACAAGGGCTGCGCAGCCGGACAAGAAAAGGCCGTTATGTTCCAAACTAGCCACAAGACCAAGTGATGCTACACATTAGCAGACAGTCCCCCCTGTTCAATAACCCCCCTCATGAGATATTAACCCTCGATTCCTTACAAAGATAGAGGAGTCCTACTGAGAACCTGACTTCTTCGTTTACATTACTTATCACATCAAAGTAAAATGAAACTATCTTACCGGAATCTACGCCGTGGAACAGGAACACGGCCCTTCAATCGTGACAGATAGTAGCCTCGCTTCTGACATGGACTTGAGAGAAAAAAAGCAGGCTGCAAAACTAGTCAACGCTGATTGCTAAGGAGCTGTTAACATGAGTCGGGATGGTTTCGCAGAAAGACTTTCCCTGCATCTCCGGACTCTAACATTCATCCATACTCTCACTGAGAGGCTGACAGTATTACTTAAAACACCAGTCCCATTTCAAAGAGTACTACCCTCCATAAGAGACTATCTAAAATCTTCTGACACTTCTCAGCCAACCTCCTGTGACGAAAGGCAAAGAATGACTGGGGGATGAGGGAAGTGGGGGAGGTATTTAAGCCTTTGGCTGGGGTGTCTTTGCCTCCTCCTGGTGACCAGATCCTGAATTCCCAAAAGTAATGAATGCAGCTGTGGACTCTACCCGTTTAAGAAGAAAATGGCCTTATACTGATGAAATAAAAACAGATGAGGATCACAAGAAAAAGTAGGTAACACAGAAACTCTTTTAGCAGAAGAAATAGCGAAAAGATTTAACACTAATTATTTTGGGTATCCACTAACACTGCTTAAAAAATGTATTTCTTTCCGGATATGGTTAGTCCACAACTTGAGTAATTACTGTTGGGAATATCACTCCTGGCCAGCAGGTGGAGGCAAAGAGCACCACAGTTAAACTGCTAAGTATCACTCCCTTACCCACAACCCCCACATGGTGTAGAGGTGTCTGAGGTTATAGTCAAAAGAACAACTGTCTTAAAATAAAGGGTGGGGCTGTGGACTCACTATATCCGGAAAGAAATAAAATGGGTCAGGTAAGCATAAATTTCGTTTTTCTTTCCTAAGATATGGTGAGGCCATGGCTTAAGCAATTACTGTTGGAACCAATACCCAAGCTAGGGGACACGGATAAATAGGGAGGGACAAGACAGGCAGTCCTAAACAGAAGGCACCACCGCTTGAAGAACCTCTCCCAAAAGAAGCCTCAGCCGAGGCAAAAGTATCAAACTTGGAAAATTTGGAAAAAGTATGTAGAGAGGAGAAGTTACAGCCTTACAAATTTGTTCTACAGAAGCTTCATTTTTGAAAGCCCAAGAAGAGGAAACAGCTCTTGTGGAATGAGCCGTAATTCTCTCAAGAGGCTGCTTTCCAGCAGTCTCATAAGCCAAACGAATTATACTTCATAACCAAAAAGAAAAAGAGTAGTAGCAGTAGCTTTCTGACCTTTACATTTCCCAGAGAAACAGACAAAGAGGGCAGAGGACTGGCAAAAATCCTTAGTCGCCTGTAAGTAGAATTTAAGAGCACGTACAACATCCAAATTGTGTAACAATCTCCTGATCAATATTTCTATTAGAAACAACCTTATGAAGAAAACCTAACTTAGTACGAAGAACCGGCTTATCGGCATGAAAAAAAAAAAGATAAGGGGAATCACACTGCAGAGCTGAAATTTCCGAGACTCTTCAAGCAGAAGAGATAGCAAAAAGAAATAAAACCTTCCAAGATAACATCTATGGAATGCAACGGCACAAACGGAGCCAGCTGTAAAACTTTAGGAACTAGGTTAAGGTTTCAAGGAGGAGCAACAGACTTAAAAAGACAGGCCTGATTTTGACCAAGGCCTGACAAAAAGATTGCACATCTGGCACATCCGCCAAACGTTTATGTAGTAAAACTGATAAAGCAGAAATCTGACCCTTCAGGGTACCGACTGACGATCCCTTCTCCAGGCCTATCTGAAGAAAAGCTAAAATTCTAGGAATTCTAATTTTACTCCAAGAGTAGCCCTTGGATTCACACCAATAAAGATATTTACGCCATATCTTATGGTAAATCTGTCTAGTAACAGGCTTGCAAGCCTGAATCATGGTCTCAATGACCGACTCAGAAAAACCACGCTTAGACAGAATTAAACGTTTAATCTCCAAGCAGTCATCTTCAGAGAAACAAGATTTGGATGAAGGAAGAGACCTTGAATCAGGAGGTCCTTCCTCAGAGGTAGTCTTCAAGGTGGGAGGGATGACATCTCCACTAGATCAGCAAACCAGATCCTGCGAGGCTACGCAGGGGCTATTAGAATCACCAAGCCCTCTCCTGTTTGATACGAGCAATGACTGGTGGAAGAAGAGCAAACGGAGGAAACAGGTATGCCAACCTGAAAACCCAAGGAACCACCAGAGCATCTATCAGAACGGCCTGCGGATCTCTTGACCTTGAACCGTACCTTGGAAGCTTGGCGTTCTGACGGGACGCCATCAGATCTAACTCTGGCACCCCCCATTTGAGGAATAAGCTGGAAAACACCTCCGGATGTAGTTCCCACTCCCCGGGATGAAAAGTCTGTCTGCTCAGAAAATCTGCTTCCCAGTTGTCTTCTCCTGGAATGTGGATGGCAAATAGACAGCAATTGTGGGTTTCTGCCCACTGAAGAATCCGAGTAACCTCCTTCATGGCTAAGGAACTCAGACTTCCTCCCTGGTGATTGATGTAAGCCACAGAGGTTTTGTTGTCTGACTGGAACCTGATAAACTGGGCTGAGGACAACTGAGGCCAAGCCAATAGAGCATTGTAAAATCGCCCTCAACTCTAAGATGTTGATGGGAAGAGTAGACTCCTCCCGAGTCCAAAAGCCCTGAGCTTTTAACAAGTTCCAGACTGCTCCCTAGCCCAGCGACAGTCGTCACGATCACCCAGGAAGGTCTCCAAAAGCATGTGCCCTGAGACAGATGGTCCTGAGAAATCCACCACAGGAGAGAGTCCCTTGACCACTGATCTAACTCTTTTCCCTGAGATAGATCCGCATGGTCGCCATTCCATTGTCTGAGCATGCACAACTGGAGAGCTCTCAAATGGAAACAAACAAAAGGAATGATGTCCATGGAAGCCACCATCAGACTGATTACCTCCATACATTGAGCCACTGAAGGATGAGCAGTAGCCTGAAGAGAGAGGCAAGAGGAAATTATTTTGTTTTTCCTGACCTCAGTCAGAAAAATCTTCAACAATAGAGAAACTATTATGGTCCCTAAGAACACTACTCTTGTATCAGGGGAAAGGGGGCTTTTTTCCAGATTCACATTCCAGCCGTTGGAACGAAGACAAGACAACAATATCTCTGAGATTTTGCTTGTTGAAAAGATTGAGTCTGAACCAATATGTTGTCCAGGTAGGGTGCCACAGCAATTCCACAAGAACGGATCACTGCCAAAAGAGTCCCCAGAATCTTTGAAAAAATTCTGGGACCTGTGGCTAGACCAAATGGAAGGGCCACAAACTGGAAATGTTTGTCCAGAAAGGCAAATCTCAGGAATCTGTGATGGTCCCTGTGAATAGGAACATGAAGATACGTATCCTTTAGGTATATGGTTGTCATGAACAGACTCTCTTGTACTAAAGGAAGAATGGAGTGTATAGTCTCCATCTTGGAGGATGGAACTTTGAGAAACTTGTTTAGACAATTCAAGTCTAGAATGGGATAGAAAGATACCTCTTTTTGGGAACCACAAATAGGTTGGAGTAGAACCCGAGACCCTGTTCCTGCACTGGAACTGGAACTATCACTCCCAGGGAGGAAAGATGTTGTATACATTTCAAGAAGGCATCTCTCTTTATCTGGTCTGCAGATAATCTTAAGAGATGGCATCTGCCTCTGGGAGGAAAAGTCTTGAATTCCAATTTGTAACCCTGGGATACTATGTCCATAGTTCAGGGATCTGGGACATCTCGTTTTCAGGCTTGAGAGAACTGAGAAAGTCTGCCCCCACCTGATCCGATCCCGGATCGGGGGCAAACCCTTCATGCCGATTTGGAATCAGCTGCGGGTTTCTTTGATTGTTTCCTCTTGTTCCAAGACTGATTGGGTTTCCAAGAAGACTTGGAATGTTCCTGCTTGGAAGAAGAAGTGGAAGGCTTTCCTCTGAAGTTACGAAAGTAACGAAAATTACTCTGACGTCCTTTAGGCCTATTCTTCTTCTCTTGAGGTAGAAAAGACCCTTTTCCACCCGTAATATCAGAGATAATTTCTGCCAAACTGGGTCAAAACAAGCCAGAAGCTTGACTTTAGAGGAAACGTCCGCAGACCAGGATTTCAACCATAACGCCCTGCGGGCTAGGACAGCGAAACAAGAAGTTTTAGCTCCTAGTCTAACATCCTGTAAAATGGCATCTGCAATAAAGGAATTGGCCAACTTAAGAGTTTTAATCCTATCTTGAATTTCATCCAATGAAGTCTCTACTCGAAGAGAATCAGACAAGGCGTCGAAACAATAAGATGCCGCACTAGTCACGGTGGCAATACACACCGCAGGTTGCCATTGGAGACCTTGATGAACATAAATCTTTTTCAAATAAGCCTCCAGCTTCTTGTCCATCGGATCCTTAAAAGAGCAGCTATCCTCAATAGGAATAGTGGTTCTCTTAGCCAGAGTAGAAATGGCCCCATCAACTTTGGGTACAGTATACCAAGGGTCTTTAATGGAGTCCTCGACAGGAAACACTTTCTTAAAAATGGGAGACGGGGGAAAAAAAAAAAAAAAAAAAAAAAAAAAAAAAAAAAGACACCCCTGGTTTCTCCCATTTGTGTGAGATAATCTTCCTAGCACGGTCCAGCACAGGAAAAACCTCAGAAGTGGAAGGTTCATCAAAGAAAATATTAAGTTTACTAGATTTCTTAGGAGTGACAATGACAGGGGTATCTGAGTCATCTAAAGTAGCTAAAACCTCCTTTAACAATTTATAAAGGTGTTCAAGCTTAAATCGGAAGGATACCACCTCAGTCTCATAAGAAGGAATTATACTGTCCGAATCTGAGATTTCACCCTCAGAACGTCCCAATGTATCTTCCTCATCAGACTTATGAGAAAGGGCAACTTGGGAAGCAGAACTGAGGACAGGCACCTTACTTTCTAAATTTCTAGATTTCCTCTTGCGTTTTCCCTGTAATCTGGGAATGGCAGCTAATGTCGCAGATACCGCTGAAGATACCTGGGCAGCAATTTCTGCTTTTAAATAAACTCCACTAGGAGTTCTAGAGGAACCGCAGGGCACTGCATGTGACGCCATAGAGGCTTGGGACGTAGCATGAGAAAGCTGAGGTATTATTTTAACAGCATCATCCTGAGACATTAGGGTAAAAATGTTGCCTTTATTTTGCAAGGTTTTCTTGACACATAAAGAACAAAATTGTATAGGCGCTGCAATTTGTGCATCTAAACATAAGCATGAATTCATGAGAGCAGGCTCTTGCTCCATATCAAAAAAACCTTCTAAAATACCCCTCAGGTAACCCCCACACCTCAATTACTGAGGTGCCTTACCACTACCAATTAAGACTGGATCACCCAGAAATGGAGGAAAAACAACTTTTTTCCACAGAAACGTTATGAAGTAAAGCGGGTCATGTGACGGCAACTGCCAACCTTAAATTACTGCTGCAAAACAGAGAGGCACTAAAAATAGCTTCCTGGTACACTGAGTACCAGAAATATCCATTTTTTCAAACCGGACAGTTTAAAATGTTGCATTGTTTTATTTTAAAGCAAAGGAGAAAAGAATAAGCTGCTGAAATAGAAAATTCAGCCTTACTTTCAGTTTAAACTTGTATTGTTTTATCAAGTAAATATGTGTCAGAAAATAAAGCCTAATAAAAACATTTTACCCTTTCTGTTTAAAAGAGTTTAAATGTTATTCTCACACATACTACAGTGCCTGCTTCATGCCCCAGTGTAACACATACAACAGGATTATCTATGTCCCAATAAAAAAGCATTGTCTTTTAATTTGTTAAGTGCATGGTCTCCCCAACTGGAAGAAAAAGCACTTCCCTGCTCCGCTGTCCAGCATGTAGACAGTTACAAGGTATGAGAGGACAGTTCCTCACAGAGACCTTTGAAAAAGAAAAAACAGAGTAGCCAACTCTGGCTTTCTAAACTAGGGCAGACTTTGTTAGGAAAACACAGTAAGTACCTCTTTACAAGTTCCTAACTGCTTTAAAACCACCACTACCCGACTGCAAGGAATGACGTGGAATACGGCTATACCCCAAAACTTGCTTGCAGATGAAATCTAATTTTTTCTTCAGACACTTAAACTTCACCTTCTCCATGCACCGAAGGCAAAGAGAATGACTGGGAGTTGTGGGTAAGGGCGTGGTACTTAGCAGTTTAACTGTGGTGCTCTTTGCTTCCTCCTGCTGGCCAGGAGTGATATTCCCAACAGTAATTACTCAAGCTGTGGACTCACCATATCTTAGGAAAGAAATGTAGATTTTTTTCCCAGCTCTCTAAACCTCTCCTCTGACCCGTTAGGCACCATCTTAGGTACTGGCAGCTGTCTGCCAGTACCTATAAAACCATTTTTTCCCCCCATAAAATATTTGTTTTTATTTATTTATTTTTTAATTATAAGGCAGTGTATGCCCCCGACCAACGATCTTGAGTTAGGGGGCCCCCACACCCCCTTTTCTGTAGCGTAGCTGCCCCATCCCTCCCTACCCCTTTGTTTTTTTATGTTCCATAGCATAGGGCCCCTCCCACGACCACACCTCCCGCCGGCTCCAGCAGAAGATCGTTAGACGGTGACACAAACAGCATCACAGTCTGTAAAAATCAGGCATCTGACCTTATATGGAGCCGGAGCACCGATCGCGCTCCATATGTGGCAGATGCCTGAAACTTCAGAAGCTCCAGCTCTCGGCTGTAACTTAACAGCCAAGAGTGCTGGAGCATCCTAAAGCAATGACATATATATACGTGGTGCGGTACGATAGCCAAAAGTACCGCACAACGTGTGTGTGTGGATATATATATATATATATATATATATATATATATATATATACACACACATACATACATACATACATACATATACACATGTCGGATAGGGTGAAGGGGTTAAAAGAAGTAAAATAGAACGTCTAGCCAGAGTGGAAATGGCCCCATCAACCTTGGGAACTGTTTCCCATAAAACTAAATAAGCAGCAGGTAAAGGATATAACTTTTTAAACCTTGCAGAATGAGAAAATGAATTACATGGCTTTGACCATTCCCTAGAAATCATGTCAGACACAGCATCAAAAATAGGTAAAACATCAGAGAGAATATCAATCTTAAAAACTGAATTTAAATGATTACAAGGCTTACCATAATTACTTTAGGGGTTAAAGATCCTAAAGTTTCTTAAGACCTCCTTTGAAAGAGAACAAATATGTTCAACTTTAAATAAAAGAGAGGAAATATCATCAGTTGAAGATGCCTTATTACCAGAGGAAACTTTCACATCTGAAGACATAGCAGTTTCCCTGGATTCAGGGCACATAGAATTTTAGAAGGTAAAATCTAAACTAACCTTTTACACTTGTTTAAAGGCGAGAGAGCAACCAGTGCTTCAGAAACTACAGCCTTGATGAAAAATTCACAGTAGATTAAACAATATTAGTGTTCTCCTGTAATGAACAAACAGAAGGTGCATTAATACCCAAAGAAACAGCATTAGATTAGTCTGATTGCATCATTTTTAAACACAAATGATAAATGAGCTGGAGAAGGCACCTCACTTTTTTATAATAAGCACACCTAATAATTGTAGAAAGATGTTCAGGGGACTGAGTTTCTTGGGTAGATTTAGGGACAGAATCAGACTGCTCCATTACACAATATGACAAAGCAATGCAATGCAATAAACACTATAACCCACTTAAAAAGCTCTTGAGGAATGGAAATCACTTACCCTCTCCTAAGTTGCTTTTTAAATAAACTCACAGGTACAATGTGCGCTAAGCCGAACTGCAAAACAAAGCAGGGGACGTTAAAACAACATCCGAAGGGAAGATAACACTCATGAGAAAGAAAAAACGTGTGCAAAAACCCCCCACTAACAGCTGTAAGTATTTTAACAAGGGAGGGTTTTTACAGGGCTCTTGTTGTTAGGGAATCTTTGCTCCTAATGGTGGAGAAGAGTAATTCCAGGAGTAATGGATTGTGGACTCTCGCCATCTGTATAAAAGAAAGATCATTTAAAACATTTTGCAAAGAGGAAAAAAATCAAAACACTAATGAGTTTACCTCGTGGGAAGATTCCGGGATCCATAAAAGTTGCCATACTGAAGTTTGCCAACACAAAGAGGAACATGAGCCCATTGTACACAGGAATAGCTGGAGAGATTTCTCTAGTCAGCCAGGGACACCTGTGGGGGGGGGGAAAATGTGCTCGGTAAACAAAAGCATTAAAGGGGGTGGGGTCAAAGCTTGTGGAGAAAAAAGGAAATATGTTCACTGCTCATAAAATTATCAAGCATTGCTTTCCCGGCATATAAACTATTAAAATCCAACACCATTTCTGGTGTTGCACGTATTTGAATCTATTTAATTGAGTAGTAGTTGTATCTGTTTCTAGGTATCAAGATCTTTGTAATAGACTGGAACTATAACAAATTAACAGTTTGGTACAAACCACATTATAAACATATGGTCCTGGGTGGGAGACTACTACACCACTAAAACAAAAAAACATTTTCTGCCTATAATCCAGTTATTAGGAGAAGATGGAAGGGCAGGGGTGGGGGAAGTTGGCAGAGAAGAGTTCATAAAAAATAAAAAAAAAAACATGGCAGCAAAGAAAAAAATCTTTAAAAGGAAAAAAAATAAAATTAACTTCCATTGTTATTGATTTGATTTTTTGTAACTTAAATGTAATTACAGTTTGCATTAAATATGTCCTCTACAACTGCTGTGCTCCAAACTTCCTTTTCCAAATCCAAGAATACGCTGCAATTTTTATTTAATTCAACATAAAATATATTTACTTCATCTAACAAAATACAATTATACAAACAAATTAAAAAAAGGACATGAAATCCTAACATCTTCTTTCAAGATTCATTTTAAATGAATTTCAGATTCAGTTTTATGACCAAATTTGCTGTGTTCACTTGGTATCCTTTGTTAAAAAGCATATCTAAATAGGCTTATGAGCCGAGAGCTAGCTGCTCATTGGTGGTTGCATATCTATGTCTATTGTCATTGGCTCACAGTTATCTTCAGCTAACTCCCAGTGATACAGTGCAGCTCCTTCAATAAAGGATAAAAAGACAATGAAGCAAATGGGATAATAGATTTAAATTTGAAAGCCATTTAAAATGGTATGTTCTATCTTAATCATGAAAGAAAAAGTTTAGGTTTCATGTCCATTTAAGTAACTTAGGATGACAATTACAACAGGTGTGTGCGCGCAGGTATATACGTATTTGTATTTTTTTTTTAATAAAAAACTACTACACTAGGCAGTTTTTAGGGGTTAAAAGTGTCGGGTGTTAGAAAAAAAAAAAGCCTTTACATTGCGGTCTATGGTAACTGTGTGTTTCCTTTAAATATATTTGTATATGAATTTATATTTGTGTGTTAATATGTGTATATATATATATATATATATATATATATATATATATATATATATATATATATATATATATATATATATATATATATATATATATATATATATATATATATATATATATATATACACACACACACACACACACACATTGTATATACCGGTATATATATATATATATATATATATATATATATATATATTTACATTGGCTGCCATCACTGTGCGATTTACTCCCTTCACTGCGCTAGTTCTCATACCGTGCCTGACAACATGAGAACGAGGCTCCCATTGGAGCCTATGGAAGCATGCTCTCGTGAGCACAATGCGAATGCAAAGTCGTGTTCGCATTGTACCCAACTTGTAATACCAGTTAGGTAAATCAAAATAAATGGAAGGACTGGGAGAATGTAAAAATAGGCGATATTCTACATATGATGACTTTTTGTACAAACAGGGGTAGGAACATGCACACGTTTTCAAAATAGGTTAAGCCACACCTCTGAGAATTACATGACAATATTGTGTCATTTTCAATGTATGAAATATTTGTATGGATAGATATTTTATACCTACTCCTTTTGTGCATAAATTGCAAGATGGTGAACAGTGACAAAAATAATAATTGTTTGCTTTTCCGATTGGTAATTGTTAATTTTAATTGAACCATATAAAGTATAAAATCATAAATTTTGCTGTTTTGGGAAGGTGAATTAATGCCCAATATGGGACAATAAAATGTGTGTTTGAAATATTTGGGCAAAAATGACTCTCGTGCTGCTATTTTACTATGTACACCACAGAAAATGACAAAAAAAAATTTTTTTTAACAATAATAATAGTTTGCTTTTCTTATTTGCAATTGTTAATTTTAATTGAACCATATAAAGTAGAAAAACATAAATTATGCTTACCTGATCATTTTCTTTTCTTCAGATGGAAAGATTCAACAGCTGCATTCATTACTTTTGGGAAATAACTTGGCCACCAGGAGGAGGAAAAGACACCCCAGCCAAAGGCTTAAATATCCCCCCCCCAATCATTCTGCTGAGGAACAAGGAACAGTAGAAGAAACATCAGGGTGAAAAGGTGCCAGAAGAACAAAAATTATGGCTGCCCCGCATAAAAGCGGGATCCAGCTAGTGAAACCACGGGGTTAACCACCAATCAGACCAGCTGGCTTAGGCCCAGAAGGATCCAGACAAACGAAGCCCCAAGCATTATTAGACAAACAATACCCCAGGGAACACCATACCCCGTACAAATAAAAACAGGCTACACAAGGGATAAAAATAATCCGTAAAATGGATCTAAACATAAATCCCAACCCAAAGGGAAGAGCACACCCCTTACAAAAGGTCCTACTCCAAAAGGAGCTAGGGCACAACAGAGCCGCTAAGATTCTCAGCCCAACAGGCGTATCCCAAACCTCCAGGACCAAGGGAAAACATCGGGGACAAAGTCACCCGAAGAGAGAGGTAAAAAAGGCTAGTCTCCTCAGAGTACAAAACCAGAGGACTACATCCAAGGAAAAAGTCTGAGCGTCCTCAGACAAAACGCGTAGAGATCATTTTACTGCTGTATATTATTTAAAGTACAGTCTGGATGTAAAGAAACCTTTATATGCTGTTTTAATCTGTTTATCTTGTAAGTAGCCATTTGTATGTGTGCTCTTACATCTAATAAAATTATACTACACTTGAATTGGGCTGCGCCTGTCTCTGCTCTCTATTCACAGTTTGTTCTCTGCTGGATGTGTTTGGAGAATACACACCCGTCCATTTCAGGCAGCGTCCACCACCACAGCGACACAGGAAGGAGATTTCCACTTCAAACTGCAACACGCTACCTTGGTGGTTTTACTTCCGGCTCAACAGAGCAACCGGCTTTTCTTCACGAATAGACTGACTCCAGGAACGTAAGCGCCCCTCAGCTTCTTTGTTTGGCTATGTACTTAGAGCATACCAAACCCCTGAAACAGCCCCTAGATGGAGCCAGAATAAGGAGACCACATAGCCTATCATTCCTAATAAGGAGTGAATAACCGAGTAGGAAAAAAATGCAAGGTCAACCTTTAAGGAGAAAGGGACAAAGTCCAGAGATTTCGACCCGAAGGAAGAGTCGTTAAAAAAGGAACAAGTCCAAAAGGACAATACCAATAGCTCTAAAAGGGCAAGACCGCCCATAAAAGGCAGCAATGAGGCCCTAAAACCTCCAAAACATCAACCCATGTGGGGAAGAAAACATTCAAATCCCGACAATATCGGAACCAACGGAGTGTGACGCACTAGAACTTCACTGAGTCCCATGGACCCTCAGGTCCTCACAGAATGCTTAGCTGACACTTGTAAAAACAAGCTAAGAAAAACACAAAAAATAAAGCAATCACTCAGCGACCTAACCGGACTAGTCAGGCAGAACAGGCGCCACTGGTCTGAAAGAGGCCTCAAGATAGAAGGAGCTGAACCCAGTCTGAACCATAGCCATTACTGTCAAGGCCGCAATATTCAACAGGGAGGGAGAAATAAATGACAGACAACACATAGAACTAAACGTGTCCCCAGAACAACTTCCGTAGAAATAAACAGTGCGATCAAGAAAGCGCGAGTATCGATTCCAGAAGGAAAACTCCTGAAGGAATATAAAACCAAACATGAGCTTTTAAAATCAGTCATCCTAACCGTATTAAATAAAAGAAAAGGCAACCCGTAGGTTTTCGCCTAAAAGGAACAGACACACCTGCAGGACCAGCCTAACGGAACCCTGCTCATCCAAGCTCAGATTGGAAAGGATACAGTACTCAATAACCAGACTATAAGAAGATTAGTTCCTCCTCTTATATTTAATTCTGTGAGATATTCGAAGAAGACTGAGAACTTGTATGTCCATTAAGTATGGGATCGTCCAACAACGCCAAAACTTGGCGTAACAGAACACGAAGCAGCATCAGTCTATAACGAAAAGCACAGAACACTTCCACCGGAGCCAAAGGAGCAGTTGCTCCCCCGAAAAGCTGAACAAGCCACACCATGCCTGGGGGGCCCGGGTTGACTGGACACGAACATAATCTTTAGCAGACATCTGGAAGCTGCAGATGCACCTTCGCCATCAGGATTTGAATACAGAAATGTGCCGCAACCTCCGGAGGGAACAAACCCCCATCCAGGGAAGGATAAGCATAATCTGGGTCACCTGCACGTGTAGTAATAGTAAGTGGTAGGGAACTCGCCACTCGAGGTACAGAACCCCCAGAGGCGAATGGCTCAGCAGCCCCTACATTCCCTGATCCCGAGGAATTGAGCCCTCTAGAACGGCATATGGAACATAACTGACTGTCATGTGTCATCTGGGCCGATTCGTATTTACTGCAATAAGTAGAATCTGAATCAGAGACCACTTCAATCTCAACATCAGAATGCCCCATAACTGGGATATGAATACAAAAAAATGGACCAAACAAGAAAAACAAAAATCTAAAAACGGCACCTTACAACCACAATGGCTGGGGTACTCACCACCTCCTATGCACCAGACACCAGCAAACTATAATGTATCCGTCGCCACGCGGTCAGAAATGCGGAACAGAGTCCAAAACCTGACCAGGCCCGGTCACAAGGTAAGCCGTACAGTCCAGAAAAAAGCGTGCACAACCTCCAAGGCCGCGTCACCTCCAAGGCCATTATGTTCCACAAAACCATGAGCCTAAGTAACACTACACATAAGCAGGTCAAATCACATAAACATGATTAACCCCCCCCCCCCGTTCATATAACCCCCCTTGAGAGATATTAGCCCTTGATTCCAAGATACAAAAGGAGCCTTACTGAGACCCTGATTACTCAAATTGGTCCCGCAAGGTAGTAGCTTATCGGGAAACATTTGTAATGCAAGGTAATAAAATGAAACGATCTTACCGGAATCTACGCCGTGGAACAGGAACAAGGCCCTTCAAGTGTGACAGATAGTAGCCTAGCCTCTGCCATGGACTTGAGAGAAGAAAGCAGGCAGCAAAACTCATCAACGCCGATTGCTTATAAAGCTGTTAAAAATGAGCTGGATGGTTTCGCAGAAAGACTCTCCCTGCATCTCCGGACTCTAACTTTCATCCAAGCTCTCACTGAGAGGCTGACAGGATTACTTAAAACTCCAGTCCCATGCCAAAGAGTACTACCCTCTATAAGAGACAAATCGTAAATTTCTGACACTTCTCTGCCAACCTCCTGGGACGAAAGGCAAAGAATGACTGGGGGATAAGGGAAGTGGGAGAAGTATTTAAGCCTTTGCCTGGGGTGTCTTTGCCTCCTCCTGGTGGCCAGGTTCTGAATTCCCAAAAGTAATGAATGCAGCTAGGGACTCTTTCCATTTATGAAGAAAATCGTAAATTTTGCTGTTTTGGGAAGGTGAATTGATGCCTAATATGGGACAATAAAATATGTGTTTGAAATATTTGAGAAAAAGGACTCCCGTGCTGATATTTTACCATGTACACCACAGAAAATGTCAAAAACATTTTTTAAAAATAGATATGGCGAGTCGACAACGTCATCAATTACTAGTGGGAATGTCACTCCTGGCCAGCAGGAGGAGGCAAAGAGCACCACAGCAAAGCTGCCAAGTATCACTCCCCTTCCCATAAACCCCAGTCATACTCTTTGCCTCTATCAATGGAGGAGGTGAAGTTTTGGTGTCTGAAGAAAATGTATTTCGCTACAATCAAGTTTTTTGGGTCTAGCCATAGTCCACATTAATCCCTTCAGTAGGGTAGTGATGGCTTTAAAGCAGTTAGGAAAATGCAGCAAGGCCCACCTTACAAGTTCCTAACATTTTTGCTGCCCTAATATAGAAAGCCAGAGTAGGTTTACTCTGTCCTTTTTTTTTCCCCACAGGTCTCTGTAAGGAGTGGCTTCCTTTCACACCTAGTGAGCTGTCCTCCTGCCGGACAGCTAGATGTGCAGGTAAGTGCCTTTTGTCTTCTGGGGCTAGGAGGCTGGCACTGTAGGGGTTAAGCTGGAATTGCTAACCAAACTTTATGCATTAATTTATGGGACTAGTATCCCGAGTACAGGATTAATTTCTGGCAGTGGGCAGGCACAATTGGCATGCGACAGACTGGGGTTAATACTTTTATTGGCAATTAAAGTATATACCTTTTCCTTATTCTGGGTTAAGTTAAGCAAGCTATTTGTTGTAACCAAAGCACAATCATGTTTATGGTGTCAGACTAATCTCTCACAATTTATAGTGGTGCGCTGTACATTGTGGAGATTGTTAGTTCTCCGTTGATAATGTTTTTTTGTGCTCATTTTCTCTCAGGTTGATGCTGTTCAGGCAATGCCACAGCTTTCTCCTTAAACGTCCCAAGCCTCAGTGGCGTCACGTGCAGCTCCCTGCGGCTTCTCTAATTTCCTGGAGGAGTTATTTGCTTGCATAATTTGCTGCCCAGGTATCCTCTGTGGTATCTGTGGCATAATCTGTTTTTCCTATACGTATGGGAAATCGCAAGAGGAAAATTAGAGATTCAGATGGTAAGGTTTCTGTTCCACTTGTTGCTATACAGGTTGCCCTTCCTCACAGGTCTGATGAGGAGGAAACTTTGGTAGCCTCTGAGGGTAATTTTTCAGATTCGAACAGTATAATTCCTTTAGCTGATGCTGAAGTTGTATCATTCAGATTTAAGCTTGAACACCTCTGTGTATTGTTACAGGAGGTTTTCTCTACTTTGGACGACTCCGATACGTCTGTCAACCCTAAGAAATCTAGTAAACTTAAGTTACTACGATGTTCCTTCCTCTGTGGAAATGTTCCCTGTTCCAGACTCTGCATTATTTCGCAGGAATAGGAGAAGCCAGGGATACCTTTTCCCCGTCTCCTGTCTTTAAAATGTTTCCTTTTGATGACTCCATTAAAGATTCATGGTGCCTACAGTAGAAGGGGCTATTTCTACTCTGGCTAAGAGTACTACGATCCCTATAGAGGATAGCTGCTCTTTTAAGGATCAATGGACTAAGCTGGAGGCTTATTTGATCTTTTGTATTGCCACTGCGTCAAGAGCGGCATCTTTTGGGTGCAACACCTTGCCCGATTCAATTTTGGTAGAGACTTCTTTGGGAGATTCAAGTCCGAATTAAGGCTCTTAAGCAAGCCAATTCTTTTATTTCTGATGCAACAATACAAGTTGTTTTGCTAGGAGCCAAGCTATTTGTCTTTGCTGTGTAAGGCGCTTCCTTACAAGGGTAAGATCTTGTTTGGTCCTGGTCGGACAGAAATATTTCTGATATTATGGGTGGAAAAGTATCTTTTCTACCATAAGAGTTCTGCAGTTGTACAAGAAGAATAGGCCTAAAGGGCATCAGAGTAGAAAACCGCACCTGACACTCAACATAATGGGTTTGCCCCGATCTGGGATCGGACCAAGTGGAGGGCTGAATTTCTCTGTTTTTTCTGCAAGCAAGGATACGTGATGTCCCAGATAGGCTGTGGACATAGTATCTCAGGGTTTCTGAATTGAATTCAAAACCTTTTTTCCCCCCAGAGACAGGTTTATCTGCAGTCCAGATTAGAGAGGCATTTTTCAATTGTGTTTGGAGCCAGCTGTAATAGTCTGATGGTTAGCTTAGCTGCCTTGCAAGCAGAAAGTTTGCAGCTACTTGCAATTTGAATGGGTCTAGGATTCTATTCAGACCGGTTCAGGGTTCCCCAGAAAAGAGGGAACTTTTCCTCCTATTCTAGACTTAAGTTTTCTCAGGGTACCATCCTTCAAGATGGAAGCCATTCGTTCCATTCTTCCTTTGGTCCAAGAGAGTCAGTTCCCGACTACCCTAGACCTGAAGTACACTTATCTTCTAGTTCCAGAGATTTGCCTTTCTGGACAGTTTTTGTTGCTTTTCCCTTTGGCCTTACCATGGTGCCCAGATTTTTTCTTAAAGGTTCTGGGGACATTCTTGGCAGTGCTTAGGTTTCGGGGAATTGCAGTATCGCTCTTCCTAGATTACATTTGGGTTGTTTTTTCTACGTTCATCAGACGGAAGGTGAATCTGGGTAAGAGTTCCCTTGTTTCAGCTACAGGGATAGTTTTTTTTTTTTTTTTTAAGGGACCATAACAGTTTCCCTAGCTATGAAAATATTGTTGACAGAGGTCCGAAAATCAAATATTCTTTCCCTTTGTTCAATTCAGTCTGAGGGTTCTGCAGTTATATATGCTCAGACAAAGGAACGGAGTCCAATTGAATCCGTCTCAGAGATAATTCTGGATCAGTCGACAAGAGATTCTTTCCCGTGGTGGCTTCTCTGGAACATCGGTCTCAGGGCACATGCTTCCGGAGACCTTCCTGTGTGATTGTGTCCACGGACGCAAGCGTGCTGGTCTGAGGAGCAGTCTGGGACTCCTTAAGGCGCAGAGTCTATGGACTCGGGAGGAGTCTGCTCTCCCTATAGACATCTTGGAGTTGAGGGCGATTTTTAATGCTCTGATGGCTTGGCCTTAGTTGTCCTTAGTCTGGTTTATCAGGTTCCAGTCGAACATAATCTCCTTAGTGACTTACCTTAACCTGCAGGGAGGAACTCTGAGTTCCTTAGCCATGAAGGAGGTTGGTCAGATTTTTCAGTGGGTGGAAGATCACAATTGCTTTCTACCTGCCATCCTCATTCCAGGTCTGGACAACCAGGAAGTGGACTTCCTGAGCAGAAAGACATTTCACCCTGGGGAGAAGACTCTCCATCTGGAGGTGTTCTCCAGGTTAACCCTCAATGGGGGGTGCTGGAGTTGGATCTAATGGTATCTTGGCAGATCGCCAAGCTTCCAAAGTACGGTTCTGGGGTTAGAGATCCACAGGTCGCCCTGATAGATTATCTGGCGGTTCCTTGGGATTTCAGTCCCGCATATCCGTTTTCTCCATTTGCTCTACTTCTACGAAAAACATTG
This sequence comes from Bombina bombina, assembly GCF_027579735.1. Classification (NCBI taxonomy): domain Eukaryota; kingdom Metazoa; phylum Chordata; class Amphibia; order Anura; family Bombinatoridae; genus Bombina; species Bombina bombina. The sequence continues at coordinate 407,368,573 of NC_069500.1, forward strand.
TTTGTATCATTCAGGAGAGAGCATCGGTAATTCTTATAGCTCCTGCATGGCCTTGCAGGATCTGGTAATGCAGACCTAGTAAAGATGTCATCTCTTCCACCTTCTATCTTGTGGTCCTTTATCCAAATCTCGTTTCTCTGAAGCTGACTGCTTGGAGATTGAACGCTTAGTTCTGTCTAAGCGTGGTTTTTGGAGTCGGTCATTGAGAACATGATAAGCCTGTTTTCTAGAAGATTTATCATAAGGTATGGAGTGAATGCCTTTATTGGTGTGAATCCAAGGACCCTTGGAGTAGGGTTAGGATTCCTAGGATTTTGTCTTTTCTCCAGGGAGCTCTGGAGAAGAGAGATTTCCAAGTTTCTATAGTTTTGTCAGGCTCTGGTCAGAATCCGGCCTGTGTTTAAGCCTGCTGCTCCTCCTCAGAGCCTTAACCTTGTTCTTTAAGTTTTACAGCAGGCTCCGTTTGAGCCATTGCATTCCATAGATATTAAGTTTTTATCTTGGAAGTTTTTATTTCTTTTTGCCATCTCTTCTGCTTGGAGAGTTTCGGAACTCTCGGCTTTGCAGTGTGATTCGCATTTTCTTATCTTTCATGCTGATAAGGCGGTTCCTCGTACAGAGTTGGGTTTTCTTCCTAAAGTGGTTTCAGAGAGAAAATTTAAATCAGGAAATTGTTGTTCCTTCCGTTTGTCCTAATCCTTCTCATAAGTAACGTTTGTTGGACCTTGTGCGTGCTCTGAAATTCTTCTTTCAGGCGACTAAGGATATTCTCAGTCCTTTGTCCTGTTTGTTTCTTATAAAAGCTTCTGCTACTTCTCTTTCTCTATGGTTGAGAAGTATAATAGTTTTGCTTATGAGACTGCTGGTCAGTGGCCTCCTGAGAGATTTACAGTTCATTCCACAAAGGCGGTTTCCATACTTTTAACAATTTTCAAATTTGATTCTTTCGCGTCTGCTGAGGCTTCTTTTGAAATAAGGGTTCTTCAAGGGGTGGTGCCGTCTGTTTAGGTCTGCCTGTCTTGTTCTCCCTCCCTAGTCATCTGTGTCTTCTAGCTTGGGTATTGGTTCCCACTATTGATTGATGACGTTGTGGACCAAAACATATACTAAGGTTGTGGCGGACACTTCAAGGGCTAGTCACGGACACCAGTGTCCGTGTACGTACACCTTGCCTATCCCTGTACTGAGTGATCCTTCTGTGCATGTGCAAATAAAGGAACGTTGGCTTTTTTTTTTTTTTTTTTTTTTACTGAGCATATGAAAGCAACATTACAGTAACTGACTCTGGATATCTCCAGATTTAAAGAAACAGAAAACACCTTGAGATTTTTATATACAATATTTACTTATACCTAATGAAACAACTTTGTAATATATTTTATTATTTGTTTTGTTCCCTTTTCATGTAATTTAGCTCTAAAAAAAATGATTCCTAATTGGCTTTAAATGATAAATTCAGAACAGGGCAGTTTACAGTAACTTTATGACAGTGGCTTGGCTTGTTGTCCAAGGACTAAAGCTCAGATTGGCTCCTCCAAATAAAGCAAATGGTGGGTGAAGTTTGACTATTAAAAAACAATTGTAGTATTCGTTTTAAAAATGTAAATGCTTTGCTTCTGTTGGCTACCCTAAATTTCTTTAACCAGCTAACCTCACACCAGAATCACATTCAAACACATATTAAATGAATCCATAGTGGAGGAATTTTTTAAATTTAATTTAACTTATTAGTATTGCTTAGGTCCAGTTTCATATATTGCAATTTATTTCATTTTTTATTTTTTTTAATGGATTTGCTGGGCTAATAATTAAAAAAAAAAAATTTGATTTAGTTGTTTCTTGGGCTGTTGGGGTGGAGAGCGAAATTGCATGGGGGTGGGGCCCCAAGAAAATGTTTGCCCAGGGTCCAATATTAAAGATGGCCCTGAAAGTAATACAATATATAGGTCACTAGAATGTGAACTAATGACACTGTGGAAAATAGCAGTCCTAAAGAATGGTAAATTCAAAACCTTTATTTGCCATTCGAAGTAAAAAAAAAAAAAAATTATGCTTACCTGACAATTTCATTTCTATCGTGGGGAGGAGAGTCCACGGCTTCATTTATTACTTGTGGGAATTGGCCACCAGGAGGAGGCAAAGACACCCCAGCCAAAGGCTGCCTTAAATACCTCCCCCACTTCCCTCATCCCCCAGTTATTCTGCAGAGGGAACAAGGAACAGTAGGAGAAATATCAGGGTATAAATGGTGCCAGAAGAATAATAATATTTTTAAGTCCGCCCACCGGAGCAACGGGCGGGAGCCGTGGACTCTCCTCCCCTCGATGGAAATGAAATTATTAAGTAAGCATAATTTATATTTTCCATCTAAAGGGGAGGAGAGTCCACGGCTTTATTCATTACTTGTGGGAACAAATACCCAAGCTCTAGAGGACACTGAATGAAAAAAAAACGGGAGGGCAAGAAGGCGGACCCTAATCTGAGGGCACCACAACCTGTAAAACCTCTCTCCCAAAAACGGCTTCCGCTGAAGCAAAAATGTCAAATTTGTAAAACTTTGTAAAGGTCTGTAAGGAGGACCAGGTAGCTGCCTTACATATCTGCTCCATAGAGGCCTCACTCTTGAAGGCCCAAGAAGAAGCCACAGCTCTAGTTGAATGAGCCGTGATCCTCTGAGGAGGCTTATGTCCCGCTGTCTCGTAGGCCAAGCGAATTATGCTCCACAACCAAAAGGACAAAGAAGTTTAAGAGGCTCTTTGCCCCTTGCGCTTCCCTGACTACACCACAAAAAGAGATGTAGACTGTCTGAAATCCATTGTAGCCTGAAGATAAAACTTTAAAGCTCGAACCACATCCAAATTATGAATTAACCTCTCCTTAGGAGAAGATGGGTTAGGACACAAAGAAAGAAGGAACAACTATTTCCTGATTGATATTACGGGTAGACACAACCTTGGGAAGAAATCCCAAACCAGTGCAAAGAACAGCCGCCTTAGCGTGAAAAAACAGATAAGGGAGGCTGATAATGCAAGGCCGCCAACTCAGATACTCTGCATGCCGATGCAATAGCCAACAAAAACAGAACCTTCCAAGAAAGTAACTATGTCAAGAGAGTGCATAGGTTCAAACGGAACCCTCTGGAACACCTTCAGAACCAAGTTCAAGCTCCAGGGAGGAGCGGACTGTCTAAAAACAGGCCTGATTCTAGACAAAGCCTGAACAAAAGACTGAATATCAGGAAGCTCAGCGAGCCTCTTGTGCAACAGAACAGATAAAGCCGAAATCTGTCCCTTCAAGGAACTGGCAGCAAGCCCCTCCTCCAGTCCATCCTGGAGAAAGAACAGAATCCTGTATACCTTAACCTTATGCCAAGAATATCCATACTTCTCACATCAGGACAAGTAAGTCCTCCACACCTTATGATAGATCAACGCAGTCAGCCTTAGAATCTAGATTTTCATGTTGAAAGGGACCCTGTACCAACAGATCCTTGCGACAGGGTAACCTCCATGGAGGAGACAACGACATCCCCACTAGTTCCGTAAACCATGTCCTCCACGGCCACAACAGAGCAATAAGAATAGCCGAAGTTTGCTCCTGCCGATGCGGGCCACTACTCGAGGTAGAAGTGACAGCGGTGAAAAAAAGTAAACTAGGTTGAACCCCCAAGGCACCGCTAAGGCGCCTGTCAGCTCTGCCTGGGGATTTCTGGATTGCGACCCGTATCTGGGTAGCTTGCAATCTAGTCTGGACACCATGAGATCTATCTCCGGCGTCCCCCATCTGAGACAAATCTCCACAAACACCTCGGGATGGAGAGACCATTCCCACGGATGGAAGGATTGCCTGCTTAGAAAATCCGTTTCCCAGTTGTCCACACCCAGAATGTGGATTGCCGAGAGCGAGTAGCTGTGGGACTCACATTCCATTCCAATATCCGAGAAATCTCCCAAAGTTCCAGAATATTGATCAGGAGGAGAGACTCTTCTCGAGACCACTTTCCCTGTGCCATCCTGGCACCCCAAACAGCTCCCCATCCTGCCAGACTCTCGTCCGTGGTCACAATCTCCCAGGTCGGTATCAGGAGGGATGTTCCCTGGGACAGTTGTTGCGGACGAATCCACCAACCGTGAGATTGGAGTAATGAAAGAAGGGCCCTGGAGTGATCCTCTGCGAGACTGAACGACGGCGCCTGGACTCGGATGTCGTCCAGATAGTGCACCACAGCAATGCCTCTGGATCTGGCCACTGCAAGTAGCGCCCCCAGAACCTTCATAAAGACGCTCAGGGCCATCGCCAGACTAAAAGGAAGGGCCACAAACTGGAAATGTTGGTCCAGAAACGCAAATCTCAGTAACCTGAAGTAACCCCTGTGGATTGGCACATGAAGGTAGGCATCCTTCAAGTTTATTGTTGTCATGAACTGACCCTCTTGAACTAGGGGCAGAATCGATCTGATCGTTTCCATTTTGAACGATGGAACAGCCAGAAATTTGTTTAAACATTTTAGGTATAGAATCGGGCGGAACGTGACCGCCTTCTTTGGGACCACAAAAAGGTTTAAATAGTACCCTAGACCCCTTTCTGCTGGGAGTACTGGTACAATAACTCAGAGAGAAGAGAGATCCCTCGCACATTCTAGAAAGGCTTCTCTCTTTTCTGGAAGACAGATTTGACAGGAGGAATCTGCCCCTGGGTGGATGAGATCTGAACCCTATCCTGTATCCCTGGGCAACAACCTCCAGAACCCAAGTGTCCTGAACATCCTTCAACCAGGCCTCTGAGAAGAGAGATCATATGCCCCCTACTTAGTCCGGAGACCGGTCGGGGGCCGACTCTTCATGCTGACCGTTTCGGCGGGCTTCTTCTTCTGCTTGGACTTATTCCAAGACTGAGCTGGTTTTTAAGTACCCTTGGACTGATCCGCTTTCGTGGCGGGCTGCTGGCGTTGGGCCTTGTCCACACAAAAGGGACGAAAAGTATATCCCTTAGGCTTAACTTCCCATAACCGTGTATATGATTGAGTCCAATCCTGAACCGAACAGGGTCTTTCCTTGAAAAGGAAGGGATAGAAGACCACAGATTTTAGTCCGACACTTCTCTGCCAACCTCCAGTGACAAACGTCAAAGAATGACTGGGGGATGAGGGAAGTGGGGGAGGTATTTAAGCCTTTGGCTGGGGTGTCTTTGCCTCCCCCTGGTGGCCAGGTTCTTAATTCCCACAAGTAATGAATGAAGCCGTGGACTCTCCTCCCCTTTAGATGGAAATATTAGTTTAATTGATAAAAACACACAAATGTAAAAAAAACTTATATATAACCGCTACTTTGCTATTGCAGTCTCCGGCAGCCCTGACATTAAGACCTTTTTTCTTTCCCCTGACGTTTTTCGCCATTGTCCAATCCAAATCAATGCATTTTGACATGTTTCAATGTTTAAAAAAAAAAAAAAAAAAAAAAAAGGATCTTTTGCGCATGACGTTTGTTAACGCATGTTTGTTTTTTCACATTAAAACATGCCAAAATGCCACGATCTTGATTTGAATTGGTTACAACACACTGCCAACTTGGTCCCAGGTTTTAGATATATTAAAATATTTCAAACCTCTGGAGTCATATGTCTCCCCATATTTTATGTTTTTCTTTCCTTCTCCCTTTACCTAATGGGGAGATTTGATGATATCCTTTTGTTAATGGCTCTGTTTTACGTACTTCACTCTAACCTTTTTGGTTCCAGTTATTTCAACACATAACACTACAATAGTTTATTTGTTCATGGATATTGGTTGTGTCATTATTTTACAGGTGACTTAAAGGCACAGTCAGATAGGGCATGCAATTTTAAACAACTTTCCAATTTACTTTTATCATAAAAATTGCTTTGTTCTTTTTGTATTCTTTGCTGCAAGCTAAACTTAGGTAGACTCAAACCGAGTTCTAGACCGTTAAAGACCACCTTCTATCTCAGTGCATTTTAACAGTTTTTCCACAGTTAGAGCTAGTTCATGTGTGGCACATAAATAACATTGTGCTCACTCCCGTGGAGTTATTTAAGAGTCAGCACTGATTGGCTAAAATGCGTGTCTGTCAAAGGACTGAGATAAGGGGGCAGTCTGCAGAGGCTTATATAAAAGATAATCACACAGGTAAAAAGTGGGGAATGGGTAATAAAGTGATTATCTTTTGAAACAATAAAAATTCTGAAGTAGACTGTCCCTTTAATTATATTTTGCTGTGATGAAGTATTGTTCATCAAAACGGAGGCCTATTTTTGTACTCTGCACACACTACCTCTTATCTAATCCTATTAACTTTACTTACGATTGACTTTAAATATTTTTCTATAGTGTTTTTATATAAAAGACTTTGGGTACTGTCTTAAAGCTGTGGTAGGATTGCTCTTAACAGTTTGGATTGCATTACGTTCTGTTTATTTTACCATTTGAAATGTCTCAAAATAAAATAAAAAATAGTGAACATTTAACTTAAAATTGTGACCTTTCCAATTCTTAATTTAAATTACAAGAAAAGGAGACAAAATAAATGTGAAGCTGAAGTTCAACTTCCAAGGATTTTGAAACAGTGCTTTACTCATCGTGAGATTGCGAGAAAAGGGACTGGCACCATTTTGTTATGCGCAGTTCACTCTGTTTACAGCATTACAGTGCAATCTGTGTCTCAGTGCTATAGTCTGGCAAATGTTACTACAGTAAGTGTCACTATTTTACATGTACAGTTTTTATTGAATACTAATTGAATACTGTGCTGTGCTTGTGTTAAACTAAACTTGGTGCTATTGCACCGCTAATAAATGTTAGATTAAAACATGTTTAAACACACTGGCAAGTGAAAAGAAAGCTAGAACTGCCTTGTTTTACTTTAAGGTGGTTTTCAATTTACAGTAGGGCTCTAGTCCCTAACCCGCTGTATAAGTGATGTACAGGCAGCCGCCAGGTTACAGACATCCAACTTAAAGGGACATGAAACCCAAAAAATTATTTCATGATTTATATAGAACATACAATTTTAAAAAAACTTTCCAATATACTCCTATTATCAAATTTGCTTCATGCTTTTGGTATCATTTGTTAAAGGAGCAGCAATGCACTAGTGGTTTCTAATTGAACACATGGGTGAGTCAATTACAATCAGTATGTATATATATATATATATATATATATATATATATATATATATATATATATATATATATATATATATATATATATATATATATACACATATATACACACACATACAGCCACCAATAAAGCAGCTAGAACCTAGGTTCTTTGCTGCTCCTGAGCTTACCTAGATAAACCTTTCAGCAAAGGATAAAAAGAGAAGGAAGCAAATTAAATAATAGAAGTAAATTGGAAAGTTGTTTATAATGGCGTGCTCTTTCTGAATAATGAAAGAAAAAAATGGGTTTCCTGTCCCTTTAAGTACAACTCGCACTTACAAACAGAGAAAATAGAGCTTTATCGCCAATCCTTTCTGGCAATCTACCCTTTGCCATTCCTCAAAATGTCAAAAACTATATACAGCATTGTAGTTATCTCGAACAATATCATCATAAAAAGGACAAACCTATAGCTCTATTTGCTGCTTATATTTTAAACAATTAAATTACCATAAAATTAATGATCTGGAGTTTAAAAGGTCTGATCATAAAAACAGAATTTATGTTTACCTGATAAATTACTTTCTCCAACGGTGTGTCCGGTCCACGGCGTCATCCTTACTTGTGGGATATTCTCCTCCCCAACAGGAAATGGCAAAGAGCCCAGCAAAGCTGGTCACATGATCCCTCCTAGGCTCCGCCTTCCCCAGTCATTCGACCGACGTAAAGGAGGAATATTTGCATAGGAGAAATCATATGATACCGTGGTGACTGTAGTTAAAGAAAATAAATTATCAGACCTGATTAAAAAAACCAGGGCGGGCCGTGGACCGGACACACCGTTGGAGAAAGTAATTTATCAGGTAAACATAAATTCTGTTTTCTCCAACATAGGTGTGTCCGGTCCACGGCGTCATCCTTACTTGTGGGAACCAATACCAAAGCTTTAGGACACGGATGAAGGGAGGGAGCAAATCAGGTCACCTAGATGGAAGGCACCACGGCTTGCAAAACCTTTCTCCCAAAAATAGCCTCAGAAGAAGCAAAAGTATAAAATTTGTAAAATTTAGTAAAAGTGTGCAGTGAAGACCAAGTCGCTGCCTTACATATCTGATCAACAGAAGCCTCGTTCTTGAAGGCCCATGTGGAAGCCACAGCCCTAGTGGAATGAGCTGTGATTCTTTCAGGAGGCTGCCGTCCGGCAGTCTCGTAAGCCAATCTGATGATGCTTTTAATCCAAAAAGAGAGAGAGGTAGAAGTTGCTTTTTGACCTCTCCTTTTACCAGAATAAACAACAAACAAAGAAGATGTTTGTCTAAAATCCTTTGTAGCATCTAAATAGAATTTTAGAGCACGAACTACATCCAAATTGTGCAACAAACGTTCCTTCTTTGAAACTGGATTCGGACACAAAGAAGGCACTACTATCTCCTGGTTAATGTTTTTGTTAGAAACAACTTTCGGAAGAAAACCAGGTTTAGTACGTAAAACCACCTTATCTGCATGGAACACCAGATAAGGGGGAGAACACTGCAGAGCAGATAATTCTGAAACTCTTCTAGCAGAAGAAATTGCAACCAGAAACAAAACTTTCCAAGATAATAACTTAATATCAACGGAATGTAAGGGTTCAAACGGAACCCCCTGAAGAACTGAAAGAACTAAATTGAGACTCCAAGGAGGAGTCAAAGGTTTGTAAACAGGCTTGATTCTAACCAGAGCCTGAACAAAGGCTTGAACATCTGGCACAGCTGCCAGCTTTTTGTGAAGTAACACAGACAAGGCAGAAATCTGTCCCTTCAAAGAACTTGCAGATAATCCTTTCTCCAAACCTTCTTGAAGAAAGGATAGAATCTTAGGAATTTTTACCTTGTCCCAAGGGAATCCTTTAGATTCACACCAACAGATATATTTTTTCCATATTTTGTGGTAGATTTTTCTAGTTACAGGCTTTCTGGCCTGAACAAGAGTATCAATGACAGAATCTGAGAACCCTCGCTTTGATAAGATCAAGCGTTCAATCTCCAAGCAGTCAGTTGGAGTGAGACCAGATTCGGATGTTCGAACGGACCTTGAACAAGAAGGTCTCGTCTCAAAAGTAGCTTCCATGGTGGAGCCGATGACATATTCACCAGGTCTGCATACCAAGTCCTGCGTGGCCACGCAGGAGCTATCAAGATCACCGATGCCCTCTCCTGATTGATCCTGGCTACCAGCCTGGGGATGAGAGGAAACGGCGGGAATACATAAGCTAGTTTGAAGGTCCAAGGTGCTACTAGTGCATCTACTAGAGTCGCCTTGGGATCCCTGGATCTGGACCCGTATCAAGGAACCTTGAAGTTCTGACGAGAGGCCATCAGATCCATGTCTGGAATGCCCCACAATTGAGTAATTTGGGCAAAGATTTCCGGATGGAGTTCCCACTCCCCCGGATGAAATGTCTGACAACTCAGAAAATCCGCTTCCCAATTTTCCACTCCTGGGATGTGGATTGCAGACAAGTGGCAGGAGTGAGTCTCCGCCCATTGGATGATTTTGGTCACTTCTTCCATCGCCAGGGAACTCCTTGTTCCCCCCTGATGGTTGATGTACGCAACAGTCGTCATGTTGTCTGATTGAAACCGTATGAACTTGGCCTTTGCTAGCTGAGGCCAAGCCTTGAGAGCATTGAATATCGCTCTCAGTTCCAGAATATTTATCGGGAGAAGAGATTCTTCCCGAGACCAAAGACCCTGAGCTTTCAGGGGTCCCCAGACCGCGCCCCAGCCCACCAGACTGGCGTCGGTCGTGACAATGACCCACTCTGGTCTGCGGAAGCTCATCCCCTGTGACAGGTTGTCCAGGGACAGCCACCAACGGAGTGAATCTCTGGTCCTCTGATCTACTTGTATCGTCGGAGACAAGTCTGTATAGTCCCCATTCCACTGACTGAGCATGCACAGTTGTAATGGTCTTAGATGAATTCGCGCAAAAGGAACTATGTCCATTGCCGCTACCATCAAACCTATTACTTCCATGCACTGCGCTATGGAAGGAAGAGGAACAGAATGAAGTATTTGACAAGAGATTAGAAGTTTTGATTTTCTGGCCTCTGTCAGAAAAATCCTCATTTCTAAGGAGTCTATTGTTCCCAAGAAGGGAACCCTTGTTGACGGAGATAGCGAACTTTTTTCTACGTTCACTTTCCACCCGTGAGATCTGAGAAAGGCCAGGACAATGTCCGTGTGAGCCTTTGCTTGTGGAAGGGACGACGCTTGAATCAGAATGTCGTCCAAGTAAGGTACTACTGCAATGCCCCTTGGTCTTAGCACCGCTAGAAGGGACCCTAGTACCTTTGTGAAAATTCTTGGAGCAGTGGCTAATCCGAACGGAAGTGCCACAAACTGGTAATGCTTGTCCAGGAATGCGAACCTTAGGAACCGATGATGTTCCTTGTGGATAGGAATATGTAGATACGCATCCTTTAAATCCACCGTGGTCATGAATTGACCTTCCTGGATGGAAGGAAGAATTGTTCGAATGGTTTCCATTTTGAACGATGGAACCTTGAGAAACTTGTTTAGGATCTTGAGATCTAAGATTGGTCTGAATGTTCCCTCTTTTTTGGGAACTACGAACAGATTGGAGTAGAACCCCATCCCTTGTTCTCCTAATGGAACAGGATGAATCACTCCCATTTTTAACAGGTCTTCTACACAATGTAAGAATGCCTGTTTTTTTATGTGGTCTGAAGACAATTGAGACCTGTGGAACCTCCCCTTTGGGGGAAGCCCCTTGAATTCCAGAAGATAACCTTGGGAGACTATTTCTAGTGCCCAAGGATCCAGAACATCTCTTGCCCAAGCCTGAGCGAAGAGAGAGAGTCTGCCCCCCACCAGATCCGGTCCCGGATCGGGGGCCAACATCTCATGCTGTCTTGGTAGCAGTGGCAGGTTTCTTGGCCTGCTTTCCTTTGTTCCAGCCTTGCATTGGCCTCCAGGCTGGCTTGGCTTGAGAAGTATTACCCTCTTGCTTAGAGGACGTAGCACTTGGGGCTGGTCCGTTTCTACGAAAGGGACGAAAATTAGGTTTATTTTTGGCTTTGAAAGACCTATCCTGAGGAAGGGCGTGGCCCTTACCCCCAGTGATATCAGAGATAATCTCTTTCAAGTCAGGGCCAAACAGCGTTTTCCCCTTGAAAGGAATGTTAAGCAATTTGTTCTTGGAAGACGCATCCGCTGACCAAGATTTCAACCAAAGCGCTCTGCGCGCCACAATAGCAAACCCAGAATTTTTCGCCGCTAACCTAGCCAATTGCAAAGTGGCGTCTAGGGTGAAAGAATTAGCCAATTTGAGAGCACGGATTCTGTCCATAATCTCCTCATAAGGAGGAGAATCACTATCGATCGCCTTTTCTAGCTCATCGAACCAGAAACACGCGGCTGTAGTGACAGGGACAATGCATGAAATTGGTTGTAGAAGGTAACCTTGCTGAACAAACATCTTTTTAAGCAAACCTTCTAATTTTTTATCCATAGGATCTTTGAAAGCACAACTATCTTCTATGGGTATAGTGGTGCGTTTGTTTAAAGTAGAAACCGCCCCCTCGACCTTGGGGACTGTCTGCCATAAGTCCTTTCTGGGGTCGACCATGGGAAACAATTTTTTAAATATGGGGGGAGGGACGAAAGGTATACCGGGCCTTTCCCATTCTTTATTTACAATGTCCGCCACCCGCTTGGGTATAGGAAAAGCTTCTGGGGGCCCCGGGACCTCTAGGAACTTGTCCATTTTACATAGTTTCTCTGGGATGACCAAATTCTCACAATCATCCAGAGTGGATAACACCTCCTTAAGCAGAGCGCGGAGATGTTCCAACTTAAATTTAAATGTAATCACATCGGGTTCAGCTTGTTGAGAAATTTTCCCTGAATCTGAAATTTCTCCCTCAGACAAAACCTCCCTGGCCCCCTCAGACTGGTGTAGGGGCATATCAGAACCATTATCCTCAGCGTCCTCATGCTCTTCAGTATCTAAAACAGAGCAGTCGCGCTTACGCTGATAAGTGGGCATTTTGGCTAAAATGTTTTTGATAGAATTATCCATTACAGCCGTTAATTGTTGCATAGTAAGGAGTATTGGCGCGCTAGATGTACTAGGGGCCTCCTGAGTGGGCAAGACTGGTGTAGACGAAGGAGGGAATGATGCAGTACCATGCTTACTCCCCTCACTTGAGGAATCATCTTGGGCATCATTTTCAGTGTCACATAAATCACATCTATTTAAATGAGAAGGAACCTTGGCTTCCCCACATTCAGAACACAGTCTATCTGGTAGTTCAGACATGTTAAACAGGCATAAACTTGATAACAAAGTACAAAAAACGTTTTAAAATAAAACCGTTACTGTCACTTTAAATTTTAAACTGAACACACTTTATTACTGCAATTGCGAAAAAGTATGAAGGAATTGTTCAAAATTCACCAAAATTTCACCACAGTGTCTTAAAGCCTTAAAAGTATTGCACACCAAATTTGGAAGCTTTAACCCTTAAAATAACGGAACCGGAGCCGTTTTTATCTTTAACCCCTTTACAGTCCCTGGTATCTGCTTTGCTGAGACCCAACCAAGCCCAAAGGGGAATACGATACCAAATGACGCCTTCAGAAAGTCTTTTTTATGTATCAGAGCTCCTCACACATGCGACTGCATGTCATGCTTCTCAAAAACAAGTGCGCAATACCGGCGCGAAAATGAGGCTCTGCCTATGATTAGGGAAAGCCCCTAGAGAATAAGGTGTCTAAAACAGTGCCTGCCGATATTATTTTACAAAAATACCCATATTAAATGATTCCTCAAGGCTAAATATGTTATATATGAATCGATTTAGCCCAGAAAATGTCTACAGTCTTAACAAGCCCTTGTGAAGCCCTTATTTACTCTGTAATAAAAATGGCTTACCGGATCCCATAGGGAAAATGACAGCTTCCAGCATTACATCGTCTTGTTAGAATGTGTCATACCTCAAGCAGCAAAAGTCTGCTCACTGTTCCCCCAACTGAAGTTAATTCCTCTCAACAGTCCTGTGTGGAACAGCCATCGATTTTAGTAACGGTTGCTAAAATCATTTTCCTCTTACAAACAGAAATCTTCATCTCTTTTCTGTTTCAGAGTAAATAGTACATACCAGCACTATTTTAAAATAACAAACTCTTGATTGAATAATAAAAACTACAGTTAAACACTAAAAAACTCTAAGCCATCTCCGTGGAGATGTTGCCTGTACAACGGCAAAGAGAATGACTGGGGAAGGCGGAGCCTAGGAGGGATCATGTGACCAGCTTTGCTGGGCTCTTTGCCATTTCCTGTTGGGGAGGAGAATATCCCACAAGTAAGGATGACGCCGTGGACCGGACACACCTATGTTGGAGAAATGTAGATTTTATGAACAATGTAGTAGGAGTGTACCATACAGGGCTGTACTTTTTTTAAATAACAAAGAATGAACAGATTATGAACCTTAACATTCCTTCCTGGAGTAGCTATGTATTAGTTAATATTTATGCTATTTAATATTTAGGTTTAGTTTTGTTTGCATTATAAATCTGGGATACCTTGTTACTATGTCCACCAGTTTCTATAAAAGGAGACTTCATGGGCACTGGAGAAAAAAAAAATCTTCTACTGACATGTTGAATCCAGCTTCCCCATTTAAGGGACACGAACGTCAATTTAATATTATTTATGAATTAAAAAAAAAATTATTTAATGCAGCAAATTTTCATACAAATTAAAAACCCCTTGACTGTGGTTTATCTTACTTTATTGTGGTCAATTAGGGACAGATACAAAATATTCCTGTAAATATCAACCAATCACTGTGTAACATTTAGGAGAGTCAGGTTCTGCATCCCATTAATTACACAATACACTCCAGACTCTCAGAGAGGTGCAGAAACAGTTAACAAAAAAATACAAGAAAAAGTAGGCAAAATAATGAAAGCACATTTAAAAAAAATTTTTAAAAAAAGTATGCATAATTAAAGGGACATGAGGCACAAGTGTTTCTTTTATTATTCAGGAAGAGTGTACTTTACTTCATTCTTATGGCAACCTTTGCTGAAAGAGTTGCACTGCTGGAAGCTTGCTGAATACATCTGGTGAGCAAATAACAAGCGTTATATATGTGTACAGGCACCAATAAGCAGCTAACTCCCAGCAGTACATTGCTGCTCCTGAGCTTACCCAGTTATGCAATTCAACAAATGAATACCGGAAGAACAAAGCAAATGAGATTATACAATTTTAAACAACTTTCCAAATTTACTTCCATTATCTAAATTTGATTTATTCTCTTGATATCCTTTGTTGATATAGCAGTAATGCACTCCTGGGAGCTAGTTGAAAGCCAATAACAAGAGGTATATATGTGCAACCACTAATCAGCAGCTTCTGAGCCTACCTAAGTATACTTTAACAAAGTTATTTAAAGTTGCATGCTCTATCTGAAAAAAAAAGATGGTTTCATGTCCCTTTTATTACAAGTATTCATGGCTAAAAAAGGGACATAAAACAAGTTGGAATAGTGACAAAATATAATAAGTACTAATTACTTAATTACTTTACCTGCAAATTTATACTGCAATGCCTCGCCATTAACCCTTTCTTTTAAGCTTCCGAATTGTACAGCTCTAATTCCACCCCACACAATTCCTTCTATGGCTGCATCTATATCTACCTTTGTTTGGTAGAATGCAGACTAACACTCATTATCTGCTGGAGCATGCTGTGAATTCAGTTGAAATACAATGCCTGTGTTTCTGATGCTAAACATTGATAAGGGGGGTGGATCAGACTACTCCAGACAGCAGGACTATAAAACTAATTTTGCTTATTTTTTATAAATGATTTGAACCCCTTAACGACACGCGTCGTACATGGTACGTCATACCCAAACTGGTTGTTAGGGGTTTAAAGCGGCTGGAAACGATCCGGATAGCTTCCAGACACTTTCAAGGTATTGCCGTGATACCTCGATATTGAGGCATCACTGCAATACCTTTTTTGGCACACCGATGCAGAGAGCACTCTGTGGCCCTCTCTGCATCGGCCAGCGATGGTGCCAATCGTTGGTGAGTGGGAGCCTTTGCAGGGAGGCAGCCCATCACTGGCGAGTTTCCGGCCAGCAGTGGGAAATCACTCTTAGGTGCGCACAGAAGCGCGCGGGAGGCGTGCGTGCCCTTGTCAAACTCTGGAAGAGTGTGGTGGAAGAGGGTGGTGGTGGTTGGAGAGGAGGGGGGAATAATATTTGGAAAGGGATCGGGGGGTATTGAGGGGGGCAGCTACACTACAGAAAAAGTTGGGTATATTTTTAAAAACCCCAATTTGTTTTCAAAGTTACCCAAAATGGTGACAAAAAGTTAGTGGGGAAGGGTTAGAGAGCTTTTTTGGGGGGCTCAGGGTGGTTGGGTTGTAAGGGGGAATCCTACACTGCAGAAAATACATTAAAAAAAAATAAAAAAAAAAAGGGGGAAAAAAAAACTTTCTGCCAGTACTAAAGATGGCGGTGACAATAGTGAGGTGGGGGAGGGAAGAGAGTGGTCAGGGAGGGATCATGGGGTGGGAGGCTTATCTCTACACCTATCTCTACACTATAGCAAAAATGAACCCTTCAAGTTCCCTACAAGCTAGGGCATTCTAATTACCAAAAACCAATTCCAAAGGCATATATGTCTGCTATTTCTGAACAAAGGGGATCCCAGAGAAGCATTTACAACCATATGTGCCATAATTGCACAAGCCGTTTGTAAATAATTTCAGTGAAAAACCTAAAGTTAGTGAAAAAGTGATAAAAAAAAAATTGTATTTGATCGCATTTGGCGGTGAAATGGTGGCATGAAATATACAAAAATGGGCCTAGATCAATACTTTGGGTTGTCTACTAAAAAAAAAATATATACATGTCAAGGGATATTCAGGGATTCCTAACAGATATCAGTGTTATAATGTAACTATCGCTAATTTTGAAAAAAATGGCATGGAAATAGCAAAGTGCTACTTGTATTTATTTCCCTATAACTTGCAAAAAAAGCAAAGAACATGTAAACATTGGGTATTTCTAAACTCAGGACAAAATTTAGCATGGTTGTTTTTTGGTGGTTGTAGATGTATAACAGATTTTGAGGGTCAAAGTTAGAAAAAGTGTTTTTTTCCATTTTTTCATCATATTTTATCTTTTTTTTTATAGTAAATTATAAGATATGATGAAAAACAGAATTTATGTTTACCTGATAAATTACTTTCTCCAACGGTGTGTCCGGTCCACGGCGTCATCCTTACTTGTGGGATATTCTCTTCCCCAACAGGAAATGGCAAAGAGCCCAGCAAAGCTGGTCACATGATCCCTCCTAGGCTCCGCCTACCCCAGTCATTCGACCGACGTTAAGGAGGAATATTTGCATAGGAGAAACCATATGATACCGTGGTGACTGTAGTTAAAGAAAATAAATTATCAGACCTGATTAAAAAACCAGGGCGGGCCGTGGACCGGACACACCGTTGGAGAAAGTAATTTATCAGGTAAACATAAATTCTGTTTTCTCCAACATAGGTGTGTCCGGTCCACGGCGTCATCCTTACTTGTGGGAACCAATACCAAAGCTTTAGGACACGGATGATGGGAGGGAGCAAATCAGGTCACCTAGATGGAAGGCACCACGGCTTGCAAAACCTTTCTCCCAAAAATAGCCTCAGAAGAAGCAAAAGTATCAAACTTGTAAAATTTGGTAAAAGTGTGCAGTGAAGACCAAGTCGCTGCCCTACATATCTGATCAACAGAAGCCTCGTTCTTGAAGGCCCATGTGGAAGCCACAGCCCTAGTGGAATGAGCTGTGATTCTTTCGGGAGGCTGCCGTCCGGCAGTCTCGTAAGCCAATCTGATGATGCTTTTAATCCAAAAAGAGAGAGAGGTAGAAGTTGCTTTTTGACCTCTCCTTTTACCGGAATAAACAACAAACAAGGAAGATGTTTGTCTAAAATCCTTTGTAGCATCTAAATAGAATTTTAGAGCGCGAACAACATCCAAATTGTGCAACAAACGTTCCTTCTTCGAAACTGGTTTCGGACACAGAGAAGGTACGATAATCTCCTGGTTAATGTTTTTGCTAGAAACAACTTTTGGAAGAAAACCAGGTTTAGTACGTAAAACCACCTTATCTGCATGGAACACCAGATAAGGAGGAGAACACTGCAGAGCAGATAATTCTGAAACTCTTCTAGCAGAAGAAATTGCAACCAAAAACAAAACTTTCCAAGATAATAACTTAATATCAACGGAATGTAAGGGTTCAAACGGAACCCCCTGAAGAACTGAAAGAACTAAGTTGAGACTCCAAGGAGGAGTCAAAGGTTTGTAAACAGGCTTGATTCTAACCAGAGCCTGAACAAAGGCTTGAACATCTGGCACAGCTGCCAGCTTTTTGTGAAGTAACACAGACAAGGCAGAAATCTGTCCCTTCAGGGAACTTGCAGATAATCCTTTTTCCAATCCTTCTTGAAGGAAGGATAGAATCT
Source organism: Bombina bombina (assembly GCF_027579735.1). Taxonomy (NCBI): domain Eukaryota; kingdom Metazoa; phylum Chordata; class Amphibia; order Anura; family Bombinatoridae; genus Bombina; species Bombina bombina. The sequence continues at coordinate 407,386,246 of NC_069500.1, forward strand.
TAGGAATCTTAACCTTGTCCCAAGGGAATCCTTTAGATTCACACCAACAGATATATTTTTTCCAAATTTTGTGGTAAATCTTTCTAGTTACAGGCTTTCTGGCCTGAACAAGAGTATCGATAACAGAATCTGAGAACCCTCGCTTCGATAAGATCAAGCGTTCAATCTCCAAGCAGTCAGCTGGAGTGAGACCAGATTCGGATGTTCGAACGGACCTTGAACAAGAAGGTCTCGTCTCAAAGGTAGCTTCCATGGTGGAGCCGATGACATATTCACCAGATCTGCATACCAAGTCCTGCGTGGCCACGCAGGAGCTATCAAGATCACCGACGCCCTTTCCTGATTGATCCTGGCTACCAGCCTGGGGATGAGAGGAAACGGCGGGAATACATAAGCTAGTTTGAAGGTCCAAGGTGCTACTAGTGCATCCACTAGAGCCGCCTTGGGATCCCTGGATCTGGACCCGTAGCAAGGAACTTTGAAGTTCTGACGAGAGGCCATCAGATCCATGTCTGGAATGCCCCACAGTTGAGTGACTTGGGCAAAGATTTCCGGATGGAGTTCCCACTCCCCCGGATGCAATGTCTGACGACTCAGAAAATCCGCTTCCCAATTTTCCACTCCTGGGATGTGGATAGCAGACAGGTGGCAGGAGTGAGACTCCGCCCATAGAATGATTTTGGTCACTTCTTCCATCGCCAGGGAACTCCTTGTTCCCCCCTGATGGTTGATGTACGCAACAGTTGTCATGTTGTCTGATTGAAACCGTATGAACTTGGCCCTCGCTAGCTGAGGCCAAGCCTTGAGAGCATTGAATATCGCTCTCAGTTCCAGAATATTTATCGGTAGAAGAGATTCTTCCCGAGACCAAAGACCCTGAGCTTTCAGGGATCCCCAGACCGCGCCCCAGCCCATCAGACTGGCGTCGGTCGTGACAATGACCCACTCTGGTCTGCGGAAGGTCATCCCTTGTGACAGGTTGTCCAGGGACAGCCACCAACGGAGTGAGTCTCTGGTCCTCTGATTTACTTGTATCCTCGGAGACAAGTTTGTATAGTCCCCATTCCACTGACTGAGCATGCACAGTTGTAATGGTCTTAGATGAATGCGCGCAAAAGGAACTATGTCCATTGCCGCTACCATCAAACCTATCACTTCCATGCACTGCGCTATGGAAGGAAGAGGAACGGAATGAAGTATCCGACAAGAGTCTAGAAGTTTTGTTTTTCTGGCCTCTGTCAGAAAAAACATAATTTATGCTTACCTGATAAATTCCTTTCTTCTGTTGTGTGATCAGTCCACGGGTCATCATTACTTCTGGGATATAACTCCTCCCCAACAGGAAATGCAAGAGGATTCACCCAGCAGAGCTGCATATAGCTCCTCCCCTCTACGTCAGTCCCAGTCATTCGACCAAGAATCAACGAGAAAGGAGTAACCAAGGGTGAAGTGGTGACTGGAGTATAATTTTAAAAAATATTTACCTGCCTTAAAAAACAGGGCGGGCCGTGGACTGATCACACAACAGAAGAAAGGAATTTATCAGGTAAGCATAAATTATGTTTTCTTCTGTTATGTGTGATCAGTCCACGGGTCATCATTACTTCTGGGATACCAATACCAAAGCAAAAGTACACGGATGACGGGAGGGATAGGCAGGCTCATTATACAGAAGGAACCACTGCCTGAAGAACCTTTCTCCCAAAAATAGCCTCCGAAGAAGCAAAAGTATCAAATTTGTAAAATTTGGAAAAAGTATGAAGCGAAGACCAAGTTGCAGCCTTGCAAATCTGTTCAACAGAGGCCTCATTCTTAAAGGCCCAAGTGGAAGCCACAGCTCTAGTGGAGTGGGCTGTAATTCTTTCAGGAGGCTGCTGTCCAGCAGTCTCATAGGCTAAACGTATTATGCTACGAAGCCAAAAAGAGAGAGAGGTAGCAGAAGCTTTTTGACCTCTCCTCTGTCCAGAATAAACGACAAACAGGGAAGAAGTTTGACGAAAATCTTTAGTTGCCTGCAAGTAGAACTTGAGGGCACGAACTACATCCAGATTGTGTAGAAGACGTTCCTTCTTTGAAGAAGGATTTGGACACAAGGATGGAACAACAATCTCTTGATTGATATTCCTGTTAGTAACTACCTTAGGTAAGAACCCAGGTTTAGTACGCAGAACTACCTTGTCTGAGTGAAAAATCAGATAAGGAGAATCACAATGTAATGCTGATAACTCAGAGACTCTTCGAGCCGAGGAAATAGCCATTAAAAACAGAACTTTCCAAGATAACAATTTTATATCAATGGAATGAAGGGGTTCAAACGGAACCCCCTGTAAAACGTTAAGAACTAAGTTTAAACTCCATGGTGGAGCAACAGCTTTAAACACAGGCTTGATCCTAGCTAAAGCCTGACAAAAGGCCTGGACGTCTGGATTTTCTGACAGACGCCTGTGTAACAAGATGGACAGAGCTGAAATCTGTCCCTTTAATGAACTAGCCGATAAACCCTTTTCTAAGCCTTCTTGTAGAAAGGACAAGATCCTAGAGATCCTAACCTTACTCCAGGAGTAACGTTTGGATTCACACCAGTATAGGTATTTACGCCATATTTTATGGTAAATCTTTCTGGTAACAGGTTTCCTAGCCTGTATCAGGGTATCAATAACCGACTCAGAAAAACCACGTTTTGATAAAATCAAGCGTTCAATTTCCAAGCAGTCAGCTTCAGAGAAGTTAGATTTTGATGTTTGAACGGACCCTGTATCAGAAGGTCCTGTCTTAGAGGTAGAGACCAAGGCGGACAGGATGACATGTCCACTAGATCTGCATACCAAGTCCTGCGTGGCCATGCAGGTGCTATTAGAATCACTGATGCTCTCTCCTGTTTGATTTTGGCAATCAATCGAGGAAGCAGCGGGAAGGGTGGAAACACATAAGCCATCCCGAAGTTCCAAGGTGCTGTCAAAGCATCTATCAGAACCGCTCCCGGATCCCTGGATCTGGACCCGTAGTGAGGAAGCTTGGCGTTCTGGCGAGACGCCATGAGATCTATCTGTGGTTTGCCCCAACGTCGAAGTATTTGGGCAAAGACCTCCGGATGAAGTTCCCACTCCCCCGGATGAAAAGTCTGGCGACTCAAGAAATCCGCCTCCCAGTTCTCCACTCCCGGGATGTGGATTGCTGACAGGTGGCAAGAGTGAGACTCTGCCCATCGAATTATCTTTGATACTTCCATCATTGCTAGGGAGCTTTTTGTCCCTCCCTGATGGTTGATGTAAGCTACAGTCGTGATATTGTCCGACTGAAACCTGATGAACCCCCGAGTTGTTAATTGGGGCCAAGCCAGAAGGGCATTGAGAACTGCTCTCAATTCCAGAATGTTTATTGGAAGGAGACTCTCCTCCTGATTCCATAATCCCTGAGCCTTCAGAGAATTCCAGACAGCGCCCCAACCTAGTAGGCTGGCGTCTGTTGTTACAATTGTCCAGTCTGGCCTGCTGAATGGCATCCCCCTGGACAGGTGTGGCCGATGAAGCCACCATAGAAGAGAATTTCTGGTCTCTTGATTCAGATTCAGAGTAGGGGACAAATCTGAGTAATCCCCATTCCACTGACTTAGCATGCATAATTGCAGCGGTCTGAGGTGTAGGCGTGCAAAAGGTACTATGTCCATTGCCGCTACCATTAAGCCGATCACCTCCATGTATTGAGCTACTGACGGGTGTTGAATGGAATGAAGGACACGGCATGCATCTTGAAGCTTTGTTAACCTGTCCTCTGTCAGGTAAATCTTCATTTCTACAGAATCTATAAGAGTCCCCAAGAATGGAACTCTTGTGAGAGGAAAAAGAGAACTCTTCTTTTCGTTCACTTTCCATCCATGCGACCTTAGAAATGCCAGAACTAACTCTGTATGAGACTTGGCAGTTTGAAAGCTTGAAGCTTGTATTAGAATGTCGTCTAGGTACGGAGCTACCGAAATCCCTCGCGGTCTTAGTACCGCCAGGAGGGCACCTAGAATCTTTGTGAAGATTCTTGGGGCCGTAGCCAATCCGAATGGAAGAGCTACAAACTGGTAGTGCCTGTCTAGGAAGGCAAACCGTAGATACCGGTGATGATCTTTGTGGATCGGTATGTGAAGGTAAGCATCTTTTAAATCCACTGTGGTCATGTACTGACCCTTTTGGATCATGGGCAAGATTGTCCGAATAGTTTCCATTTTGAACGATGGAACTCTTAGGAATTTGTTTAGAATCTTTAAATCTAAGATTGGTCTGAAAGTTCCCTCTTTTTTGGGAACCACAAACAGGTTTGAGTAGAACCCTTGTCCTTGTTCCGACCGCGGAACCGGATGGATCACTCCCATTAATAACAGATCTTGTACACAGCGTAGAAACGCTTCTTTCTTTATCTGGTTTGTTGACAATCTTGACAGATGAAATCTCCCTCTTGGGGGAGATAATTTGAAGTCTAGAAGGTATCCCTGAGATATGATCTCTAGCGTCCAGGGATCCTGAACATCTCTTGCCCAGGCCTGGGCGAAGAGAGAAAGTCTGCCCCCCACTAGATCCGGTCCCGGATCGGGGGCTCTCGGTTCATGCTGTCTTTGGGGCAGCAGCAGGTTTCCTGGCCTGTTTGCCCTTGTTCCAGGACTGGTTGGGCTTCCAGCCTTGCCTGTAACGAGCAACAGCTCCTTCCTGTTTTGGTGCAGTGGAGGTTGATGCTGCTCCTGTTTTGAAATTCCGAAAGGGACGAAAATTAGACTGTCTAGCCTTAGCTTTGGCTTTGTCTTGAGGTAGGGCGTGGCCCTTACCTCCTGTAATGTCAGCGATAATTTCTTTCAAACCGGGCCCAAATAAGGACTGCCCCTTGAAAGGTATATTAAGTAATTTGGACTTAGAAGTAACATCAGCTGACCAGGATTTTAGCCACAGTGCCCTACGTGCCTGTATGGCGAATCCTGAGTTCTTAGCCGTAAGTTTGGTTAAATGTACTACGGCCTCCGAAATGAATGAATTAGCTAGTTTAAGGACTCTAAGCCTGTCCATAATGTCGTCTAGCGTAGATGAACTAAGGTTCTCTTCCAGAGACTCAATCCAACATGCTGCCGCAGCCGTAATCGGCGCGATACATGCAAGGGGTTGCAAAATAAAACCTTGTTGAACAAACATTTTCTTAAGGTAACCCTCTAATTTTTTATCCATTGGATCTGAAAAGGCACAGCTATCCTCCACCGGGATAGTGGTACGCTTAGCTAGAGTAGAAACTGCTCCCTCCACCTTAGGGACCGTTTGCCATAAGTCCCGAGTGGTGGCGTCTATTGGAAACATCTTTCTAAATATTGGAGGGGGTGAGAACGGCACACCGGGTCTATCCCACTCCTTAGTAACAATTTCAGTTAATCTCTTAGGTATAGGAAAAACGTCAGTACTCGCCGGTACCGCAAAGTATTTATCCAACCTACATAGTTTCTCTGGTATTGCAACGGTGTTACAATCATTGAGAGCTGCTAAGACCTCCCCTAGTAATACACGGAGGTTCTCCAATTTAAATTTAAAATTTGAAATATCTGAATCCAATCTGTTTGGATCAGAACCGTCACCCACAGAATGAAGCTCTCCGTCCTCATGCTCTGCAAGCTGTGACGCAGTGTCAGACATGGCCCTAGTATTGTCAGCGCACTCTGTTCTCACCCCAGAGTGATCACGCTTGCCTCTTAGTTCTGGTAATTTAGACAAAACTTCAGTCATAACAGTAGCCATATCTTGTAATGTTATCTGTAATGGCCGCCCAGATGTACTAGGCGCCATAATATCACGCACCTCCCGGGCGGGAGATGCAGGTACTGCCGCGTGAGGCGAGTTAGTCGGCATAACTCTCCCCTCGCAGATTGGTGAAATTTGTTCACATTGTACAGATTGACTTTTATTTAAAGTAGCATCAATACAGTTAGTACATAAATTTCTATTGGGCTCCACCTTGGCATTGGAACAAATGACACAGATATCTTCCTCTGAGTCAGACATGTTTAACACACTAGCAATAACTTGCAACCTGGTTATAATCTTTTTTAGCAAAAACGTACTGTGCCTCAAAGAGGTACTTAAACGATTAAATGACAGTTGAGATAATTAACTGAGAAACAGTTATAGCATCAACTTTAAAACAACACAACTTTAGCAAAGGTTTTGTTCCCATTAGTAAGATAACATAACTAAATTTGACATAAAAATTATTGAGTAACGTCTTTATCCACAGTCAATATAAAAAATTCTCACAGCTCTGCTGAGAGAATGTACCTCCCTTCAAGAAGTTTGAAGACCCCTGAGATCTGTCAGAGATGAACCGGATCATGCAGGAAAAATAATAATAGCTGACTGGAAATTGTTGATGCGTAGCAAAGAGCGCCAAAAACGGCCCCTCCCTCTCACACACAGCAGTGAAGAGAAACGAAACTGTCACAATTCAAGACAAACTACTGCCAAGTGGAAAATAAAGCCCAAACATTTATTTACTCAGTACCTCAGCAATGTAAACGATTCTACATTCCAGCAAAAACGTTTAACATGATATAATACTTATTAAAAAGATTAGTGACCTTTAACAGAGTAGTTCCGGTGAAGTACCATTCCCAGAATACTGAAGTGTATACATACATGTCATTATAACGGTATAGCAGGATTTTCTCATCGATTCCATTCAGAAAATAAAAACTGCTACATACCTCAATGCAGATTCATCTGCCCCTGTCCCCTGATCTGAAGCTTTTACCTCCCTCAGATGGCCGAGAACAGCAATATGATCTTAACTACTCCGGTTAAAATCATAGTAAAAACTCTGGTAGATTCTTCCTCAAAGTCTGCCAGAGAAGTAATAACACGCTCCGGTGCTATTATAAAATAACAAACTTTTGATTGAAGTCATAAAAACTAAGTATAATCACCATAGTCCTCTCACACATCCTATCTAGTCGTTGGGTGCAAGAGAATGACTGGGACTGACGTAGAGGGGAGGAGCTATATGCAGCTCTGCTGGGTGAATCCTCTTGCATTTCCTGTTGGGGAGGAGTTATATCCCAGAAGTAATGATGACCCGTGGACTGATCACACATAACAGAAGAAATCCTCATTTCTAAGGAGTCTATTATTGTCCCTAAGAAGGGAACCCTTGTTGACGGAGATAGAGAACTCTTTTCCACGTTCACTTTCCATCCGTGAGATCTGAGAAAGGCCAGGACAATGTCCGTGTGAGCCTTTGCTTGAGAAAGGGACGACGCTTGAATCAGAATGTCGTCCAAGTAAGGTACTACAGCAATGCCCCTTGGTCTTAGCACAGCTAGAAGGGACCCTAGTACCTTTGTGAAAATCCTTGGAGCAGTGGCTAATCCGAAAGGAAGCGCCACGAACTGGTAATGCTTGTCCAGGAATGCGAACCTTAGGAACCGATGATGTTCCTTGTGGATAGGAATATGTAGATACGCATCCTTTAAATCCACCGTGGTCATGAATTGACCTTCCTGGATGGAAGGAAGAATTGTTCGAATGGTTTCCATTTTGAACGATGGAACCTTGAGAAACTTGTTTAAGATCTTGAGATCTAAGATTGGTCTGAACGTTCCCTCTTTTTTGGGAACTACGAACAGATTGGAGTAGAACCCCATCCCTTGTTCTCCTAATGGAACAGGATGAATCACTCCCATTTTTAACAGGTCTTCTACACAACGTAAGAATGCCTGTCTTTTTATGTGGTCTGAAGACAACTGAGACCTGTGGAACCTCCCCCTTGGGGGAAGCCCCTTGAATTCCAGAAGATAACCTTGGGAGACTATTTCTAGCGCCCAAGGATCCAGAACATCTCTTGCCCAAGCCCGAGCGAAGAGAGAGAGTCTGCCCCCCACCAGATCCGGTCCCGGATCGGGGGCCAACATTTCATGCTGTCTTGGTAGCAGTGGCAGGTTTCTTGGCCTGCTTTCCCTTGTTCCAGCCTTGCATTGGTCTCCAAGCTGGCTTGGCTTGAGAAGTATTACCCTCTTGCTTAGAGGACGTAGCACTTTGGGCTGGTCCGTGTCTACGAAAGGGACGAAAATTAGGTTTATTTTTGGCCTTGAAAGGCCGATCCTGAGGAAGGGCGTGGCCCTTACCCCCAGTGATATCAGAGATAATCTCTTTCAAGTCAGGGCCAAACAGCGTTTTCCCCTTGAAAGGAATGTTAAGTAGCTTGTTCTTGGAAGACGCATCAGCTGACCAAGATTTCAACCAAAGCGCTCTGCGCGCCACAATAGCAAACCCAGAATTCTTAGCCGCTAACCTAGCCAATTGCAAAGTGGCGTCTAGGGTGAAAGAATTAGCCAATTTGAGAGCATTGATTCTGTCCATAATCTCCTCATAAGGAGGAGAATCACTATCGACCGCCTTTACCAGCTCATCGAACCAGAAACACGCGGCTGTAGCGACAGGGACAATGCATGAAATTGGTTGTAGAAGGTAACCCTGCTGAACAAACATCTTTTTAAGTAAACCTTCTAATTTTTTATCCATAGGATCTTTGAAAGCACAGCTATCTTCTATGGGTATAGTGGTGCGTTTGTTTAAAGTGGAAACCGCTCCCTCGACCTTGGGGACTGTCTGCCATAAGTCCTTTCTGGGGTCGACCATAGGAAACAATTTTTTAAATATGGGGGGAGGGACGAAAGGAATACCGGGCCTTTCCCATTCTTTATTTACAATGTCCGCCACCGGCTTGGGTATAGGAAAAGCTTCTGGGAGCCCCAGGACCTCTAGGAACTTGTCCATTTTACATAGTTTCTCTGGGATGACCAACTTGTCACAATCATCCAGAGTGGATAATACCTCCTTAAGCAGAATGCGGAGATGTTCCAACTTAAATTTAAACGTAATCACATCAGGTTCAGCTTGTTGAGAAATGTTCCCTGAATCAGTAATTTCTCCCTCAGACAAAACCTCCCCGGCCCCATCAGACTGGTTTAGGGGCCCTTCAGAACCATTATTATCAGCGTCGTCATGCTCTTCAGTATCTAAAACAGAGCAGTCGCGCTTACGCTGATAAGTGTGCATTTTGGCTAAAATGTTTTTGACAGAATTATCCATTACAGCCGTTAATTGTTGCATAGTAAGGAGTATTGGCGCGCTAGATGTACTAGGGGCCTCCTGAGTGGGCAAGACTCGTGTAGACGAAGGAGGGAATGATGCAGTACCATGCTTACTCCCCTCACTTGAGGAATCATCTTGGGCATCATTGTCATTGTCACATAAATCACATTTATTTAAATGAGAAGGAACTCTGGCTTCCCCACATTCAGAACACAGTCTATCTGGTAGTTCAGACATGTTAAACAGGCATAAACTTGATAACAAAGTACAAAAAACGTTTTAAAATAAAACCGTTACTGTCACTTTAAATTTTAAACTGAACACACTTTATTACTGCAATTGCGAAAAAATATGAAGGAATTGTTCAAAATTCACCAAAATTTCACCACAGTGTCTTAAAGCCTTAAAAGTATTGCACACCAAATTTGGAAGCTTTAACCCTTAAAATAACGGAACCGGAGCCGTTTTTAACTTTAACCCCTTAACAGTCCCTGGTGTCTGCTTTGCTGAGACCCAACCAAGCCCAAAGGGGAATACGATACCAAATGACGCCTTCAGAAAGTCTTTTCTATGTATCAGAGCTCCTCACACATGCGACTGCATGTCATGCCTCTCAAAAACAAGTGCGCAACACCGGCGCGAAAATGAGGCTCTGCCTATGATTTGGGAAAGCCCCTAAAGAGAAAGGTGTCTAAAAAAGCCATCTCCGTGGAGATGTTGCCTGTACAACGGCAAAGAGAATGACTGGGGTAGGCGGAGCCTAGGAGGGATCATGTGACCAGCTTTGCTGGGCTCTTTGCCATTTCCTGTTGGGGAAGAGAATATCCCACAAGTAAGGATGACGCCGTGGACCGGACACACCTATGTTGGAGAAATAATGGTATCTTAAAAAAAAGTGCATTTAATGGCGAGAAAAACGGTATATAATATGTGTAGGTACAGTAAATGAGTAAGAGGAAAATTACAGCTAAACACAAACACAGCAAAAATGTAAAAAATAGCCCTGTTCCTTAAAAAGTGAAAGTCAATTTTGATGCTAAAGTGCCCGGTTTTTAAAAAATTGATTAAAAGCAGGGTCACTTTAATTCATTAAAATTTACATTTCACTTGTTGGGAAAAAATTCCTTTAAAACTCGACAGCCACTCCAGCTTCCCCAGGTAGTCACAAGCCATTTCTGACGTCAGAAAAGATGGATCGGTCATCCTCCAATCACGGCTTCCCCCAGGGGGGGAATCAGTGTCTGATTCAACACCGTGATTGGAGGAAGCCGGATACCTCATTTTAGACCCAGGAAGAGGCTTTGCGACGGGCAGGCTGTCGAGATTAAAAAATTATTTCTTCACAACACAAGTGAAATGTAAATTTTGATTAATTAAAGTGCCCCTGTTTTTTTTTTGTTTTTTTTAAATCTTTTATTGAGGATTGAAAACAGACATAATACATAATTAAACAAGTTATCAATTATACACTCCATATTAGAGATGAATTGCATTGAAATGATTATAGTCCTCATTTTTTGTCCCCACATCTTGCTATTGCAGGCCACTCTTGGACCTAGTGGACTGTTTGTGTATGTATCCGGGGGTTAAACTAAAATAACAATAATAGAAATGAAAAATAAACATATAAACATGTAAGGAAAACCAGCATCTATAAAGAGTTGATGTTAAAATAATAGTTTCACTATGGTCTCAGAAATGCTAGTACCTCATCCGGACCTTAGCTAAAACAGGTAGTAAACTTGAGCAAACAAAAATGTACTGAGGCAACTATCGATTAGTTAATATCAGCAAGGACCCTAGTATAATAGGTGTGGGAAAGCCAGAGCTGGGTACTTTCAAAGTGAGTAGAGCCATGCTATACTTATTATCTGCAAGGACCCTAGCATAATGGGTGTGGGGAAGCCAGAGCTGGGTACTTTCAAAGTGAGTAGAGACACACTATACTTATCTCTGAGCAGCAGGTATGGTTACTAAGTCTATTGTTATACACTTGATGGGACTGTATGACAAAATAAAAGAAGCTTGGTTCATATGTGGTCTGCAGTGAGTGCTCAGTTTTGATAATGTCATTTTGCGGTATGGTCATGTACATACAATTCAAGGGCATTCGCCCTATATGTCACTAACATTGGCTTCTCTATTGCCCTATAAACTGTGAACATTTATGCAAATATTAGGATGAGCAAGATTTCAATGCGCTATATAAAAGGGGGTTGATAGAGGATTTACCAATTATGCTGGCACCCAATTCTGCATTTTGTGATGTGAATTACTATAAAGCCTATATACACTAATATGATGATGTGTTCCACTGTCTAAGGGGCTTGTAGAGAATCAGTACTCGACCGTCGCCCCGGCCGCGGGCAACTAAGTCAAGATCCGACTGGGGCAAAATATGTAGTGGCAATCTTAAACTAAGGCACATTAAAGTCATTAGGGAATTTGAATATGTGTTTGAGTCTACGTTTCTGGTCCTAGGGTTTGACCATGAAAATGTGTAACAGGTAACACATCTGGAAGGCTCCCTTCAACACTGCATACCCCATGCATTAACCCCTGCCTCACTGCATGGAAGCCACAAAGTTCACATATATTACATCAGAGTGCCCAAGTCCCTAAACATCCATACTTGCAAAGAGCTGCTGAACTGTAAATGACTGACTAACATGGGTTGCGATATTGCAAGGCAGGTTGTTATACATCTATATATACGTATAATTTCACAGTCGGCACTACCGATAAAACAACAAGGAATCTTTTCAAAACCATTATGCAGCTGTAATGTGGCAAGTTACCTCTATCATATAAGACCTTTGCTCCCTTTAATAAGGAGACGTTGTGTGTCTACTTATAATACATCTAAATAAAACATAAACTCTTAACATTTAACACGTGAAGGGGTAAGTTTAGATATATGGTGTGGCAGTCACTGCTCATCCCTCTGCTTTTGTCTTCTTCCTCTCTATTGCCCTATACCGTGTGTCTGTTGTAAAATGCACCTTAGTCTTTTCTGGCCGAATTGCACGCTTGTGAGGAGGTCTTTGCAGCGGGACTCGGTAGGTCAGCTCCAAGAATGTTTCATGAAGTGCGGTTCCCCGCTCTAGATTAGGGAACGATGGTGAGAAGGGTGCCTTTCTACGCTCCTCCTGGGAGCTCTCCAAGTAGGCCTCTTCAGATGTCAACCAACTATCACAATGGGCCTCCGCCATGTAGCGTCTCGAAGCTCCGACTTCGTTCCACTCCGGTGGATCCGACTTGAGGAGGAACTGTGAAGGGCGGGAGGTAAGCTGTACCTGAACTATGCCTTGTTGGATGTGCTCTCCGTCTATCATTGTGTTGAAAAGGTTGTCTTCTGCCGCACATTTCACAACGCCATATGTGATCGGGATGTCTGCGGCTTTCAATGTAGTGGGGATTGCTGCAGCATCAGAGCCGCGTTGAAGCGTTGCCTCTGGAAGCCCAATCTGGCGCACTTCGTTTTCACTTTTTATTAGTAGTCGGCTCAGTAGATAGTCATATGGTGCCCCCTCAATCAACCGTTTCATAAGTGATTCCAGTTTTTCGGGTAGGGCCACTTGACATAGCGGGCCGACCTCTATTTCCTTGTCCGCCATATTGGTGTTTTGTTTTCTCACTGCTCTCAAGGGATCTTTGCAAGATAGATGTTGTTCAGTAAGAAGATAGTTCAAAGTCCGGAGGGTGTTCTATTGTGAAGAGATTCAGTAGGCCAGGAACCCTGGCTGCACCGATGACCCGGCTCTTCCCGGGGGGGGGGGGGTGAATGCCTGTTAGTAGGCCGCCGCCTCAGGCCTGTCTTTTCCAATCTGTAGTTCCGGCTTCATGCACACAGCGAGAGAAGCAAATTTAGAGTCACTAGTGACAATACTGCAATGTCCAAGGGTTATATACTTTTGTTCAGGCTGTTAAATGCCGATAATCGGCGGATTATCAAACCTCTGCACAGAGCTCTCAGAGTATACGTCCTACTCAGAACGCTGCTTGGACACGCCCCCAAAGTGCCCCTGTTTTTAATCGAATTTTTAAAAATCGGGCACTTTAGCATCAAAATTTACATTCACTTTAAGGGTAAGAAATTGAAAAAAGGCCTTGTTAAAATACTTGCCAGCAATTTTTTAAAAAACATTTATGCAAACAATTTTTACTTAATTAGACCTTTTAGGATATGCACAGATCTAAATATGTTTTATGGCACTTTAAACTGTACTAATACCTATTTGAAAACATTGCTGCTTGAATTCTTAAGATGTATACTGAAGCAAAGAGCTTGGTACATTGAAATAAAAATGTTTTTTTTTGGCATCACAAAAATTTTAATTTTTATTCATGTTACACTAATTTAAGCAAATGCACCGATTATACCTTTAAATTAAAACAAAAAACACTAAATCATACAATTTAGAATACATATCAGATTTCCTCAGTGATCTCCAATTAACTTTTTACCTCTTTCTTAAAAGGGACATTATACACTACATTTTACTTTGCATAAATGTTTTGTAGATGATCCATTTATATACCTCATACAGATTTTTTTGTAACAATGTATAGGTTTTTGCTTATTTTTAAATAACATTGTGCCGATTTTCAGATTCCTAACCAAACCCCAAAGTTTTATGAGAATACTGATGTATACCTACTCCAGCTTGCTTCTGTTTGTGTAAAGGGTCTTTTCATATGCAGAGAAGGGTGGGGGGGGGGGGGTCAGCCTTTATTGGGTGTTCCAGTTAACCTAATCAAAAGTGCTAAACTGGGAGCTTCTAATTAAGTTTTTAAAAGTTTTTATACTGGATTTTTATATCAGTATCTGTGCATATTATTCTTTACAGTAGGGTCTATTACATGCTGTTATATGAAAATTGGTGTACACTGTACCTTTAATGTAAAAAACTATGCTTCAGAAATCCTGATTTTCTATAGGACAACTAAATCAAGATACATTTAAATGTGTGCCATATAAAAAAAATAAAAATATCTGCCCGATATCATAACATAAAAACTGTACCCTGGCATTCAATTAGGGGAGTTCAGAAAAGGTGGCCTATATATTTCCAGCTTTGGGGACATTGGAGCCAAGTGAGCTATAGTGCTGCCTTCCCACAAACGAGATAGAATTGAACAAGAGAAAGCGTATGTGCATGCGCTAAAGGCAAATCACCTGGAGTGAAAGATCACAGTGCAATATAAATATCAGCAAGCCTTGCTGGAAATTAGTAAACCAAACCAAAATGTATTGTTAGCATTATATCTAGAGACTTACTTTCATAAGAGAACAAGGGCACTTTTGTCTTGTTGCTTAATAGAAATATTACAGTTCTCTAACCCACACCAGTGAGTAATTTATAAAAGATCATTTATCACAGCCCTTCAGATAATCTGCCACAAGTGCAGCGAGAAAGACTTCACAAAAAAATAAATAAATACCATCATATTTTTCTAATCTTTGTGGGAGGGAGGGAGGGATAAAAAAAAAAAAGCCAATTTTTTTTTTATTTAAATTTTTGTAATTTCATTATTTTTAATTAAGTGACAAAGGGACATAAAATCCCAATATAAGGATTAGATTTTATTATTACACTACTGATTGAACAAAAACAGAATTTATGTTTACCTGATAAATTACTTTCTCCAACGGTGTGTCCGGTCCACGGCGTCATCCTTACTTGTGGGATATTCTCTTCCCCAACAGGAAATGGCAAAGAGCCCAGCAAAGCTGGTCACATGATCCCTCCTAGGCTCCGCCTACCCCAGTCATTCGACCGACGTACAGGAGGAAATATGCATAGGAGAAACCATATGATACCGTGGTGACTGTAGTTAAAGAAAACAATTAATCAGACCTGATTAAAAAAACCAGGGCGGGCCGTGGACCGGACACACCGTTGGAGAAAGTAATTTATCAGGTAAGCATAAATTCTGTTTTCTCCAACATAGGTGTGTCCGGTCCACGGCGTCATCCTTACTTGTGGGAACCAATACCAAAGCTTTAGGACACTGATGAAGGGAGGGAGCAAATCAGGTCACCTAAATGGAAGGCACCACGGCTTGCAAAACCTTTCTCCCAAAAATAGCCTCAGAAGAAGCAAAAGTATCAAATTTGTAAAATTTGGCAAAAGTGTGCAGTGAAGACCAAGTCGCTGCCTTACATATCTGGTCAACAGAAGCCTCGTTCTTGAAGGCCCATGTGGAAGCCACAGCCCTAGTGGAGTGAGCTGTGATTCCTTCAGGAGGCTGCCGTCCGGCAGTCTCATAAGCCAATCGGATAATGCTTTTAAGCCAAAAAGAAAGAGAGGTAGAAGTTGCTTTTTGACCTCTCCTTTTACCAGAATAAACAACAAACAAAGAAGATGTCTGTCTGAAATCTTTAGTGGCCTCTAAATAGAATTTTAGAGCACGGACTACGTCCAAATTGTGTAACAAACGTTCCTTCTTTGAAACTGGATTCGGACACAAAGAAGGTACAACTATCTCCTGGTTAATATTTTTGTTGGAAACAACTTTCGGAAGAAAACCAGGCTTAGTACGCAAAACCACCTTATCTGCATGGAACACCAGATAGGGCGGAGAACACTGCAGAGCAGATAACTCAGAAACTCTTCTAGCAGAAGAAATTGCAACCAAAAACAAAACTTTCCAAGATAATAACTTAATATCTACGGAATGTAAGGGTTCAAACGGAACCCCTTGAAGAACTGAAAGAACTAGATTAAGACTCCAGGGAGGAGTCAAAGGTCTGTAAACAGGCTTGATTCTAACCAGAGCCTGAACAAACGCTTGAACGTCTGGCACAGCTGCCAGCCTTTTGTGAAGTAAAACAGATAAAGCAGAGATCTGTCCCTTCAGAGAACTTGCAGATAATCCTTTCTCTAAACCTTCTTGTAGAAAGGATAGAATCTTAGGAATTTTTATCTTGTTCCATGGGAATCCTTTAGATTCACACCAACAGATATATTTTTTCCATATTTTATGGTAAATTTTTCTAGTTACAGGCTTTCTAGCCTGAATCAGAGTATCTATTACAGAATCTGAAAACCCACGCTTTGATAAAATCAAGCGTTCAATCTCCAAGCAGTCAGTTGGAGGGAAACCAGATTCGGATGTTCGAATGGACCTTGAACAAGAAGGTCCTGTCTCAAAGGTAGCTTCCATGGTGGAGCCGATGACATATTCACCAGGTCTGCATACCAAGTCCTGCGTGGCCATGCAGGAGCTATCAAGATCACCGAAGCCCTCTCCTGATTGATCCTGGCTACCAGCCTGGGAATGAGAGGAAACGGTGGGAATACATAAGCTAGGTTGAAGGTCCAAGGTGCTACTAGTGCATCTACTAGAGTCGCCTTGGTATCCCTGGATCTGGACCCGTAGCAAGGAACCTTGAAGTTCTGACGAGAGGCCATCAGATCCATGTCTGGAATGCCCCATAATTGAGTTATTTGGGCAAAGATTTCCGGATGGAGTTCCCACTCCCCCGGATGGAATGTCTGACGACTCAGAAAATCCGCTTCCCAATTTTCCACTCCTGGGATGTGGATTGCAGACAAGTGGCAGGAGTGATCCTCCGCCCATTGAATTATCTTGGTCACTTCCTCCATCGCCAGGGAACTCCTTGTTCCCCCCTGATGGTTGATATATGCAACAGTCGTCATGTTGTCTGATTGAAACCTTATGAATTTGGCCTTTGCTAGTTGAGGCCAAGCTTTGAGAGCATTGAATATCGCTCTCAGTTCCAGAATGTTTATCGGGAGAAGAGATTCTTCCCGAGACCATAGACCCTGAGCTTTCAGGGGTTCCCAGACCGCGCCCCAGCCCACCAGACTGGCGTCGGTCGTGACAATGACCCACTCTGGTCTGCGGAAGCTCATTCCCTGTGACAGGTTGTCCAGGAACAGCCACCAACGGAGTGAATCTCTGGTCTTTTGATCTACTTGAATCGTCGGAGACAAGTCTGTATAATCCCCATTCCACTGTCTGAGCATGCACAGTTGTAATGGTCTTAGATGAATTCGTGCAAAAGGAACTATGTCCATTGCTGCAACCATCAATCCTATTACTTCCATGCACTGCGCTATGGAAGGACGAAGAACAGAATGAAGTACTTGACAAGAACTTAGAAGTTTTGATTTTCTGACCTCTGTCAGAAAAAAAAAAATTTATGCTTACCTGATAAATTCATTTCTCCTGTAGTGTGGTCAGTCCACGGGTCATCATTACTTCTGGGATATTATCTCCTCCCCTACAGGAAGTGCAAGAGGATTCACCCAGCAGAGCTGCTATATAGCTCCTCCCCTCTACGTCACCTCCAGTCATTCGACCAAAGGACCAACGAGAAAGGAGAAGCCCAAGGGTGTAGTGGTGACTGGAGTATAATCCAAAAAATTTTTTAGCCTGCCATAAAAAACAGGGCGGGCCGTGGACTGACCACACTACAGGAGAAATGAATTTATCAGGTAAGCATAAATTTTGTTTTCTCCTGTTAAGTGTGGTCAGTCCACGGGTCATCATTACTTCTGGGATACCAATACCAAAGCAAAAGTACACGGATGACGGGAGGGACAGGCAGGCTCTTTATACGGAGGGAACCACTGCCTGAAGAACCTTTCTCCCAAAAACAGCCTCCGAAGAAGCAAAAGTGTCAAATTTGTAAAATTTGGAAAAAGTATGAAGAGAAGACCAAGTTGCAGCCCTGCAAATCTGTTCAACAGAAGCCTCATTCTTAAAGGCCCAAGTGGAAGCCACAGCTCTAGTAGAATGAGCTGTAATTCTTTCAGGAGGCTGCTGTCCAGCAGTCTCATAGGCTAATCGTATTATGCTACGAAGCCAAAAAGAGAGAGAGGTAGCCGAAGCTTTTTGACCTCTCCTCTGGCCAGAATAAACGACAAACAGGGAAGACGTTTGACGAAAATCCTTAGTTGCCTGTAGATAAAATTTCAGGGCACGGACTACATCTAGATTGTGTAGCAGACGTTCCTTCTTCGAGGAAGGATTAGGACACAAAGATGGAACAACAATCTCTTGATTGATATTCCTGTTAGTGACCACCTTAGGTAGGAACCCAGGTTTAGTACGCAGAACTACCTTGTCTGAATGAAAAATCAGATAAGGAGAATCACAATGTAAGGCAGATAACTCAGAGACTCTTCGAGCCGAGGAAATAGCCATTAAAAACAGAACTTTCCAAGATAACAACTTGATATCAATGGAATGAAGGGGTTCAAACGGAACACCCTGTAAAACATTAAGAACTAAGTTCAAACTCCATGGCGGAGCAACAGTTTTAAACACAGGCTTGATCGTAGCTAAAGCCTGACAAAAAGCTTGAACGTCCGGAACTTCTGACAGACGTTTGTGTAAAAGAATGGACAGAGCTGAAATCTGTCCCTTTAAGGAACTAGCGGATAAACCCTTTTCTAAACCTTCTTGTAGAAAAGACAATATCCTTGGAATCCTAACCTTACTCCATGAGTAACTCTTGGATTCGCACCAATATAAGTATTTACGCCATATTTTATGGTAAATCCTTCTGGTAACAGGCTTCCTAGCCTGTATTAAGGTATCAATAACTGGCTCAGAAAACCCACGTTTTGATAAAATCAAGCGTTCAATCTCCAAGCAGTCAGCTTCAGAGAAGTTAGATTTTGATGTTTGAATGGACCCTGGATCAGAAGGTCCTGTTTCAGAGGTAGAGACCAAGGCGGACAGGATGACATGTCCACTAGATCTGCATACCAAGTCCTGCGTGGCCATGCAGGTGCTATTAGAATCACTGATGCTCTCTCCTGTTTGATTCTGGCAATCAATCGAGGAAGCATCGGGAAGGGTGGAAACACATAAGCCATCTTGAAGGTCCAAGGTGCTGTCAGAGCATCTATCAGAACCGCTCCCGGATCCCTGGATCTGGACCCGTAGCGAGGAAGCTTGGCGTTCTGACGAGACGCCATGAGATCTATCTCTGGTTTGCCCCAACGTCGAAGTATTTGGGCAAAGACCTCCGGATGAAGTTCCCACTCCCCCGGATGAAAAGTCTGACGACTTAAGAAATCCGCCTCCCAGTTCTCCACTCCCGGGATGTGGATTGCAGACAGGTGGCAAGAGTGAGACTCTGCCCAGCGAATTATCTTTGATACTTCCATCATTGCTAGGGAGCTTCTTGTCCCTCCCTGATGGTTGATGTAAGCTACAGTCGTGATGTTGTCCGACTGAAACCTGATGAACCCCCGAGTTGTTAACTGGGGCCAAGCCAGAAGGGCATTGAAAACTGCTCTCAATTCCAGAATGTTTATTGGAAGGAGACTCTCCTTCTGATTCCATAGTCCCTGAGCCTTCAGAGAATTCCAGACAGCGCCCCAACCTAGTAGGCTGGCGTCTGTTGTTACAATTGACCAGTCCGGCCTGCTGAATGGCATCCCCCTGGACAGATGTGGCCGATAAAGCCACCATAGAAGAGAATTTCTGGTCTCCTGATTCAGATTCAGAGTGGGGGACAAATCTAAGTAATCCCCATTCCACTGACTTAGCATGAACAATTGCAGCGGTCTGAGATGTAGGCGTGCAAAGGGGACTATGTCCATTGCCGCTACCATTAATCCGATCACCTCCATGCATTGAGCTACTGACGGGTGTTGAATGGAATGAAGGACACGGCATGCATTTTGAAGCTTTGTTAACCTGTCTTCTGTCAGGTAAATCTTCATTTCTACAGAATCTATCAGAGTCCCCAAGAAGGGAACTCTTGTGAGTGGAAAGAGAGAACTCTTCTTTTCGTTCACCTTCCATCCATGCGACCTTAGAAATGCCAGTACTAACTCTGTATGAGACTTGGCAGTTTGAAAGCTTGAAGCTTGTATCAGAATGTCGTCTAGGTACGGAGCTACCGAAATTCCTTGCGGTCTTAGTACCGCCAGAAGAGTACCCAGAACCTTTGTGAAGATTCTTGGAGCCGTAGCCAATCCGAATGGAAGAGCTACAAACTGGTAATGCCTGTCTAGAAAGGCAAACCTTAGATACCGGTAATGATTTCTGTGAATCGGTATGTGAAGGTAAGCATCCTTTAAATCCACTGTGGTCATGTACTGACCCTCTTGGATCATGGGCAAAATTGTTCGAATAGTTTCCATCTTGAACGATGGAACTCTTAGGAATTTGTTTAGGATCTTTAAATCCAAGATTGGCCTGAAAGTTCCCTCTTTCTTGGGAACTACAAACAGATTTGAGTAAAACCCTTGTCCTTGTTCCGACCGCGGAACTGGATGGATCACTCCCATTAATAAAAGATCTTGTACGCAGCGTAGAAACGCTTCCTTCTTTGTTTGGTTTGTTGACAACCTTGACAGATGAAATCTCCCTCTTCGGGGAGAGGATTTGAAGTCCAGAAGGTATCCCTGAGATATGATCTCTAACGCCCAGGGATCCTGAACATCTCTTGCCCAAGCCTGGGCGAAGAGAGAAAGTCTGCCCCCCACTAGATCCGGTCCCGGATCGGGGGCCCTCGATTCATGCTGTCTTAGGGGCAGCAGCAGGTTTCCTGGCCTGCTTGCCCTTGTTCCAGGACTGGTTAGGTTTCCAGCCTTGTCTGTAGCGAGCAACAGCTCCTTCCTGTTTTGGTGCAGAGGAAGTTGATGCTGCTCCTGCTTTGAAATTACGAAAGGAACGAAAATTAGACTGTCTAGCCTTAGCTTTGGCTTTGTCCTGAGGCAGGGCATGGCCTTTACCTCCTGTAATGTCAGCGATAATCTCTTTCAACCCGGGCCCGAATAAGGTCTGCCCTTTGAAAGGTATATTAAGCAATTTAGATTTAGAAGTAACATCAGCTGACCAGGATTTTAGCCACAGCGCCCTGCGTGCCTGAATGGCGAATCCGGAATTCTTAGCCGTAAGTTTAGTTAAATGTACTACGGCATCTGAAATAAATGAGTTAGCCAACTTAAGGGCTTTAAGTTTGTGTGTAATCTCATCTAGTGTAGATGATTCAAGTGTCTCTTCCAGAGACTCAAACCAAAATGCTGCTGCAGCCGTGACAGGCGCAATACATGCAAGAGGTTGCAATATAAAACCTTGTTGAACAAACATTTTCTTAAGGTAACCCTCTAATTTTTTATCCATTGGATCTGAAAAAGCACAGCTATCCTCCACCGGGATAGTGGTACGCTTAGCTAAAGTAGAAACTGCTCCCTCCACCTTAGGGACCGTTTGCCATAAGTCCCGTGTGGTGGCGTCTATTGGAAACATTTTTCTAAATATCGGAGGGGGTGAGAACGGCACACCGGGTCTATCCCACTCCTTAGTAACAATTTCAGTAAGTCTCTTAGGTATAGGAAAAACATCAGTACTCGCCGGTACCGCAAAATATCTATCCAACCTACACATTTTCTCTGGTATTGCAACTGTGTTACAATCATTCAGAGCCGCTAATACCTCCCCTAGTAATACACGGAGGTTTTCCAGCTTAAATTTAAAATTTGAAATATCTGAATCCAGTCTGTTTGGATCAGAACCGTCACCCACAGAATGATGTTCTCCGTCCTCATGTTCTGCCACCTGTGACGCAGTGTCTGACATGGCCCTAATATTATCAGCGCACTCTGTTCTCACCCCAGAGTGATCACGCTTACCTCTCAGTTCTGGTAATTTAGCCAAAACTTCAGTCATAACAGTAGCCATATCCTGTAATGTGATTTGTAATGGCCGCCCAGATGTACTCGGCGCTACAATATCACGCACCTCCCGAGCGGGAGATGCAGGTACTGACACGTGAGGCGAGTTAGTCGGCATAACTCTCCCCTCGTTGTCTGGTGAAATATGTTCAATTTGTACATATTGACTTTTATTTAAAGTAGCATCAATACAGTTAGTACATAAATTTCTATTGGGCTCCACTTTGGCATTAGCACATATAGCACATGTATCTTCCTCTGAATCAGACATGTTTAACACACTAGCAATTAACTAGCAACTTGGAAATGCTTTTTCAAGTAAATTACAATAATATGAAAACGAACTGTGCCTATAAGAAGCACAGAAAAAATTATGACAGTTGAAATAAATAAATTATAGCATCAAATCTTTGTAAGAAATATACAATTTTAGCAAAGGATTGTTCCCATTAGCAAAGGATAACTAACCCTGACAGCAGAAAAAATACACAAATAAACGTTTTTTTTATCACAGTCAACTACAATCTTCACAGCTCTGCTGGGAATGATTACCTCCCTCAAAACAAGCTTTGAAGATCCCTGAGTTCTGTAGAGATGAACCGGATCATGCAGGAAGAAAATGAACCTCTGACTGAGTTTTTTGATGCGTAGTAAAAGCGCCAAAAATGGCCCCTCCCCCTCACACATAACAGTGAGAGAGATCAGTAAACTGTTTAAATTTAAACAAAACTATTGCCAAGTGGAAAAAACAGTGCCCAAAACATTTTTTCACCCAGTACCTCAGAGAAATAAACGATTTTACATGCCAGCAAAAAACGTTTAACCTCAATAAATTAATTGTTATTTAAAAACCTATTGCAAGTCCCTGCAAATTAGGTTAAGTCTATGCATACAGTATAAATCCAGTGAAGTACCATTCCCCAGAATACTGAAGTGTAAAATATACATACATGACAGCCTGATACCAGATACATCTACTGTATTTAAGGCTGAGTTTACATTATAACGGTATGGCAGGATTTTCTCATCAATTCCATGTCAGAAAATATATAAACTTCAACATACCTCTTTGCAGATTAATCTGCCCGCTGTCCCCTGATCTGAAGTTTACCTCTCCTCAGATGGCCGAGAAACAGCAATATGATCTTAACTACTCCGGCTAAAATCATAGAAAAAACTCAGGTAGATTCTTCTTCAAATTCTACCAGAGAATGAATAACACACTCCGGTGCTATTATAAAATAACAAACTTTTGATTGAAGGTAATAAACTAATTAAAATCACCACAGTCCTCTCACACATCCTATCTATTCGTTGGGTGCAAGAGAATGACTGGAGGTGACGTAGACGGGAGGAGCTATATAGCAGCTCTGCTGGGTGAATCCTCTTGCACTTCCTGTAGGGGAGGAGATAATATCCCAGAAGTAATGATGACCCGTGGACTGACCACACTTAACAGGAGAAATCCTCATTTCTAAGGAATCTATTATTGTTCCCAAGAAGGGAACTCTTGTTGACGGGGACAGAGAACTTTTTTCTTTGTTCACTTTCCATCCGTGAGATCTGAGAAAGGCTAGGACGATGTCCGTATGAGCCTTTGCTTTTGACAGAGACGACGCTTGAATCAGGATGTCGTCCAGGTAAGGTACTACTGCAATGCCCCTTGGTCTTAGAACCGCTAGAAGGGACCCTAGTACCTTTGTGAAAATTCTCGGAGCAGTGGCTAATCCGAATGGAAGTGCCACAAACTGGTAATGCTTGTCCAGAAAAGCGAACCTTAGGAACTGATGATGTTCCTTGTGGATAGGAATATGTAGGTACGCATCCTTTAAGTTCACCGTGGTCATAAATTGACCTTCCTGGATGGTAGGAAGGATCGTTCGAATGGTTTCCATTTTGAACGATGGAACCCTGAGAAATTTGTTTAGGATCTTGAGATCTAAAATTGGTCTGAATGTTCCCTCTTTTTTGGGAACTATGAACAGGTTAGAGTAAAACCCCATCCCTTGTTCTCTTATTGGAACTGGATGAATTACTCCCATCTTTAACAGGTCTTCTACACAATGTAAGAATGCCTGTCTTTTTATTTGGTTTGAAGATAATTGAGACCTGTGGAACCTTCCCCTTGGGGGTAGTTCCTTGAATTCCAGGAGATAACCCTGAGAAACTATTTCTAGTGCCCAAGGATCCTGAACATCTCTTGCCCAGGCCTGAGCAAAGAGAGAAAGTCTGCCCCCCACCAGATCCGGTCCCAGATCGGGGGCCATCCCTTCATGCTGTTTTGGTAGCAGTGGCAGGCTTCTTGGCCTGCTTACCCTTGTTCCAGCCTTGCATCGGTCTCCAGGCTGGTTTGGGTTGAGAAGTATTACCCTCTTGCTTAGAGGATGTAGAATTAGAGGCTGGTCCGTTTCTGCTAAAGGGACGAAAATTAGGCTTATTTTTAGCCTTAAAGGACCTATCCTGAGGAAGGGCGTGGCCCTTTCCCCCGGTGATGTCTGAAATAATCTCTTTCAAATCAGGACCAAACAGTGTTTTACCCTTGAAAGGAATGTTAAGCAATTTTGTCTTGGAAGACACATCCGCTGACCAAGACTTTAGCCAAAGCGCTCTGCGCGCCACGATAGCAAACCCTGAATTTTTCGCCGCTAATCTAGCTAATTGCAAAGCGGCATCTAAAATAAAAGAGTTAGCCAATTTAAGTGCTTGAACTCTGTCCATAACCTCCTCATACGAAGATTCTTTATTGAGCGACTTTTCTAGTTCTTTGAACCAGAAACACGCTGCCGTAGTGACAGGAACAATGCATGAAATTGGTTGTAGAAGGTAACCTTGCTGAACAAACATCTTTTTAAGCAAACCCTCTAATTTTTTATCCATAGGATCTTTGAAAGCACAACTATCTTCTATAGGAATAGTAGTGCGTTTGTTTAGAGTAGAAACCGCCCCCTCGACCTTGGGGACTGTCTGCCATAAGTCCTTTCTGGGGTCGACTATAGGAAATAATTTCTTAAATATAGGGGGAGGAACAAAAGGTATGCCGGGCCTTTCCCACTCCTTATTTACTATGTCCGCCACCCGCTTGGGTATAGGAAACGCATCGGGGGGCACCGGAACCTCTAGGAACTTGTCCATCTTACATAATTTCTCTGGAATGACCAAATTGTCACAATCATCCAGAGTAGATAATACCTCCTTAAGCAGTGCGCGGAGATGTTCTAATTTAAATGTTACAACATCAGGTTCAGCTTGTTGAGAAATTTTTCCTGAATCTGAAATTTCTCCCTCAGACAAAACCTCCCTCCTGGCCCCTTCAGATTGGTGTGAGGGTATGTCAGAACAGTTATCATCAGCGTCCTCTTGCTCTTCAGTGTTTAAAACAGAGCAATCGCGCTTTCTCTGATAAGTAGGCATTTTGGATAAAATGTTTGCAATAGAATTATCCATTACAGCCGTTAATTGTTGCATGGTAATAAGTATTGGCGCACTAGATGTACTAGGGGCCTCTTGTGTGGGCAAAACTGGTGTAGACACAGAAGGGGATGATGCAGTATCATGCTTACTCCCCTCATTTGAGGAATCATCTTGGGCAATATCATTATCTGTGGCATCATTGTCCCTACTTTGTTTGGACACTATGGCACAATCATCACATATATTTAAATGGGGAGAAACCTTGGCTTTCATACTTATAGAACATCGCTTATCTGATGATTCAGACATGTTAAACAGGCTTAAACTTGTCAACAAAGCACAAAAAACGTTTTAAAATAAAACCGTTACTGTCACTTTAAATTTTAAACTGAACACACTTTATTACTGAATATGTGAAAAAGTATGAAGGAATTGTTCAAAATTCACCAAAATTTCACCAGAGTCTTAAAGCCTTAAAAGTATTGCACACCAAAATTGAAAGCTTTAACCCTTAAAATAACGGAACCGGAGCCGTTTTTACATTTAACCCCTATACAGTCCCAGGTATCTGCTTTGCTGAGACCCAACCAAGCCCAGAGGGGAATACGATACCAAATGACGCCTTCTATAAGCTTTTTCAGTGGTTCTTAGCTCCTCACACATGCATCTGCATGCCCTGCTCTCCAAAAACAACTGCGCATTAGTGGCACGAAAATGAGGCTCTGCCTATGACTAGAAAAGGCCCCCATCTGAAAAAGGTGTCCAATACAGTGCCTGCCGTTTTTTTTACAACAATCCCCAAGATTATAATAACTATTAAGAGTTATAATCTGCCAAATATACTTAGCAAAGTAATCGTTTTAGCCCAGAAAAATGTCTGCCAGTTTTTTAAGCCCTTATAAAGCCCTTTATTCTTTTACTTAATCTAAGAAAATGGCTTACCGGTCCCCATAGGGGAAATGACAGCCTTCCAGCATTACATAGTCTTGTTAGAAATGTGGCCAGTCATACCTCAAGCAGAAAAGTCTGCCAACTGTTTCCCCCAACTGAAGTTACTTCATCTCAACAGTCCTGTGTGGAAACAGCAATCGATTTTAGTAACGTTTGCTAAAATCATCTTCCTCTTACAAACAGAAATCTTCATCTCTTTTCTGTTTCAGAGTAAATAGTACATACCAGCACTATTTTAAAATAACAAACAAACACTTGATTGAAGGATAAAAACTACATTTAAACACCAAAAAACTCTTAACCATCTCCGTGGAGATGTTGCCGGTGCAACGGCAAAGAGAATGACTGGGGTAGGCGGAGCCTAGGAGGGATCATGTGACCAGCTTTGCTGGGCTCTTTGCCATTTCCTGTTGGGGAAGAGAATATCCCACAAGTAAGGATGACGCCGTGGACCGGACACACCTATGTTGGAGAAACTAGGTTTAAATGCAAAAAGGTTAAACACATAAAGAGCCATTATTGTCGGAAAAATTACGTTCTAATTTGTTAAGACCATATATTTTTAATACTATTGGCCCTGCAATACTATGTGCTTAATCCCCACAAAGGGATTAAAAACATAACGGAAGTACTGCTCGGGACTCCAAAGCACTGCTGGTCCCGAGCAGAAACAGTAGCTGATCCAACCCAAGCTTTAATTAATTACTTAAAGTAAGCTCAGGAGAGTGCATCTGTCTGGAGCATTATATGGCAGCAGCTTTGAAAGAATATTTTCCATTTGCACTATTTCCTGCCAGGTAGTGCTCCAGACACCCACCTAGGTATCTCTTCAACAAAGAATACCATTGAACTATGCAAATTTGATAATAGTAGCAAATTGGAAAGTGTGACGAATTAAGGAGGGGTTTGGGCATGGAAGGGTTAATAGTAATAAGCCACTGGTCCCTAAAACCTTTCATTTTACAAAGGACCTTAAAGGGACACTGAACCCAATTTTTTTTCTTTCGTGATTCAGAAAAAGCATGCAATTTTAAGTAACTTTCTAATTAACTCCTATAATCAATTTTTCTTCGTTCTCTTGCTATTTGTATTTGAAAAAAAAAAAAGAATCTAAGCTTTTTTTGGTTCAGACTCTGGACATCCCTTTTTATTGGTGGATGAATTTATCCACCAATCAGCAAGGACAACCCAGGTGGTTCACCAAAATTGGGCCAGCATCTAAACTTACAATTTTGCATTTCAAATAAAGATACCAAGAGCAGGACTCGACAAACCCAGGAGCCAGGGAGCCACTGGCTTCTAGAATTCTATCCTTGGCACCTACAGTAACTTTTGGAGTTATTCTCCATATATCTATATACAAATACCACTGTCTGGCTCCTAATTTTTAAACAGATTTATCGAGCACTGACCAAGAGAATGAAGAAAATTTGATAATAGGAGTTAATTAGAAAGTTGCTTAAAATGTCATGCTCTATCTGAATCACACAAAAAAATCCTGTCCACAACACCCCTGTTTAACACAAGTCACTGCCACCACCAAAAAAACATAATTTATGCTTACCTGATAAATTCCTTTCTTCTGTTGTGTGATCAGTCCACGGGTCATCATTACTTCTGGGATATTATCTGCTCCCCTACAGGAAGTGCAAGAGGATTCACCCAGCAGAGTTGCTATATAGCTCCTCCCCTCTACGTCACCTCCAGTCATTCGACCAAAGACCAACGAGAAAGGAGAAGCCAAGGGTGTAGTGGTGACTGAATTATAATTTAAAAAATATGTACCTGCCTTAAAAAAACAGGGCGGGCCGTGGACTGATCACACAACAGAAGAAAGGAATTTATCAGGTAAGCATAAATTATGTTTTCTTCTGTTATGTGTGATCAGTCCACGGGTCATCATTACTTCTGGGATACCAATACCAAAGCAAAAGTACACGGATGACGGGAGGGATAGGCAGGCTCATTATACAGAAGGAACCACTGCCTGAAGAACCTTTCTCCCAAAAATAGCCTCCGAAGAAGCAAAAGTGTCAAATTTGTAAAATTTGGAAAAAGTATGAAGCGAAGACCAAGTTGCAGCCTTGCAAATCTGTTCAACAGAGGCCTCATTCTTAAAGGCCCAAGTGGAAGCCACAGCTCTAGTGGAATGAGCTGTAATTCTTTCAGGAGGCTGCTGTCCAGCAGTCTCATAGGCTAAACGTATTATGCTACGAAGCCAAAAAGAGAGAGAGGAAGCAGAAGCTTTTTGACCTCTCCTCTGTCCAGAATAAACGACAAACAGGGAAGAAGTTTGGCGAAAATCTTTAGTTGCCTGCAAGTAGAACTTGAGGGCACGAACTACATCCAGATTGTGTAGAAGACGTTCCTTCTTTGAAGAAGGATTTGGACACAAGGATGGAACAACAATCTCTTGATTGATATTCCTGTTAGAGACAACCTTAGGTAAGAACCCAGGTTTAGTACGCAGAACTACCTTGTCTGAGTGAAAGATCAGATAAGGAGAATCACAATGTAGGGCTGATAACTCAGAGACTCTTCGAGCCGAGGAAATAGCCATTAAAAATAGAACTTTCCAAGATAACAATTTTATAGCAATGGAATGAAGGGGTTCAAACGGAACACCCTGTAAAACGTTAAGAACTAAGTTTAAACTCCATGGCGGAGCAACAGTTTTAAACACAGGCTTGATCCTAGCTAAAGCCTGACAAAAGGCCTGGATGTCTGAATTTTCTGACAGACGCCTGTGTAACAAGATGGACAGAGCTGAGATCTGTCCCTTTAATGAGCTAGCCGATAAACCCTTTTCTAAACCTTCTTGTAGAAAAGACAATATCCTAGGAATCCTAACCTTACTCCAGGAGTAATCTTTGGATTCACACCAGTATAGGTATTTACGCCATATTTTATGGTAAATCTTTCTGGTAACAGGCTTCCTAGCCTGTATCAGGGTATCAATAACCGACTCAGAAAAACCACGTTTTGATAAAATCAAGCGTTCAATTTCCAAGCAGTCAGCTTCAGAGAAGTTAGACTTTGATGTTTGAATGGACCCTGAATCAGAAGGTCCTGTCTTAGAGGTAGAGACCAAGGCGGACAGGATGACATGTCCACTAGATCTGCATACCAAGTCCTGCGCGGCCATGCAGGCGCTATTAGAATCACTGATGCTCTCTCCTGTTTGATTTTGGCAATCAATCGAGGAAGCAGCGGGAAGGGTGGAAACACATAAGCCATCCTGAAGTTCCAAGGTGCTGTCAAAGCATCTATCAGAAACGCTCCCGGATCCCTGGATCTGGATCCGTAGCGAGGAAGTTTGGCGTTCTGGCGAGACGCCATGAGATCTATCTCTGGTTTGCCCCAACGTCGAAGTATTTGGGCAAAGACCTCCGGATGAAGTTCCCACTCCCCCGGATGAAGAGTCTGGCGACTCAAGAAATCCGCCTCCCAGTTCTCCACTCCCGGGATGTGGATTGCTGACAGGTGGCAAGAGTGAGACTCTGCCCAGCGAATTATCTTTGATACTTCCATCATTGCTAGGGAGCTTCTTGTCCCTCCCTGATGGTTGATGTAAGCTACAGTCGTGATGTTGTCCGACTGAAACCTGATGAACCCCCGAGTCTTTAACTGGGGCCAAGCTAGAAGGGCATTGAGAACTGCTCTCAATTCCAGAATGTTTATTGGCAGGAGACTTTCCTCCTGACTCCATTGTCCCTGAGCCTTCAGAGAATTCCAGACAGCGCCCCAACCTAGAAGGCTGGCGTCTGTTGTTACAATTGTCCAGTCCGGCCTGCTGAACGGCATCCCCCTGGACAGATGTGGCCGAGAAAACCACCATAGAAGAGAGTTTCTGGTCTCTTGATCCAGATTCAGAGTGGGGGACAAATCTGAGTAATCCCCATTCCACTGACTCAGCATGCACAATTGCAGCGGTCTGAGATGTAGGCGTGCAAAGGGTACTATGTCCATTGCTGCTACCATTAAGCCGATCACCTCCATGCATTGAGCTACTGACGGGAGTTGAATGGAATGAAGGACACGGCATGTATTTAGAAGCTTTGTTAATCTGTCTTCTGTCAGATAAATCTTCATTTCTACAGAATCTATAAGAGTCCCCAAGAATGGAACTCTTGTGAGAGGCAAGAGAGAACTCTTCTTTTCGTTCACTTTCCATCCATGCGACCTTAGAAATGCCAGAACTAACTCTGTATGAGACTTGGCAGTTTGAAAGCTTGAAGCTTGTATCAAAATGTCGTCTAGGTACGGAGCTACCGAAATTCCTCGCGGTCTCAGAACCGCTAGAAGGGCACCCAGAACCTTTGTGAAGATTCTTGGAGCCGTAGCCAATCCGAATGGAAGGGCTACAAACTGGTAATGCCTGTCTAAGAAGGCAAACCTTAGATACCGGTAATGATCTTTGTGAATCGGTATGTGAAGGTAAGCATCCTTTAAATCCACTGTGGTCATGTACTGACCCTTTTGGATCATGGGTAAGATTGTCCGAATAGTTTCCATTTTGAACGATGGAACTCTTAGGAATTTGTTTAGGATCTTTAAATCCAAGATTGGCCTGAAAGTTCCCTCTTTTTTGGGAACCACAAACAGGTTTGAGTAAAACCCTTGTCCTTGTTCCGACCGCGGAACCGGATGGATCACTCCCATTAATAATAGATCTTGTACACAGCGTAGAAACGCGTCTTTCTTTATTTGGTTTGTTGACAACCTTGACAGATTAAATCTCCCTCTTGGGGGAGATAAATTGAAGTCTAGAAGGTATCCCTGAGATATGATCTCTAGCGCCCAGGGATCCTGGACATCTCTTGCCCAAGCCTGGGCGAAGAGAGAGAGTCTGCCCCCCACTAGATCCGGTTCCGGATCGGGGGCCCTCGGTTCATGCTGTCTTAGGGGCAGCAGCAGGTTTTCTGGCCTGCTTGCCCTTATTCCAGGACTGGTTAGGTTTCCAGCCTTGTCTGTAACGAGCAACAGCTCCTTCCTGTTTTGGTGCAGTGGAAGTTGATGCTGCACCTGCTTTGAAATTCCGAAAGGGACGAAAATTAGACTGTCTAGCCTTAGCTTTGGCTTTGTCTTGAGGTAGAGCGTGGCCCTTACCTCCTGTAATGTCAGCGATAATGTCTTTCAAACCGGGCCCAAATAAAGTTTGCCCCTTGAAAGGTATATTAAGTAATTTGGACTTAGAAGTTACATCAGCCGACCAGGATTTTAGCCACAGCGCCCTACGTGCCTGAATGGCGAATCCTGAATTCTTAGCCGTAAGTTTGGTTAAATGTACTACGGCCTCCGAAATGAATGAATTAGCTAGTTTAAGGACTCTAAGCCTGTCCGTAATGTCGTCCAGCGTAGCTGAACTAAGGTTCTCTTCCAGAGACTCAATCCAAAATGCTGCCGCAGCCGTAATCGGCGCGATGCATGCAAGGGGTTGCAATATAAAACCTTGTTGAACAAACATTTTCTTAAGGTAACCCTCTAATTTTTTATC
This sequence comes from Bombina bombina, assembly GCF_027579735.1. Taxonomy (NCBI): domain Eukaryota; kingdom Metazoa; phylum Chordata; class Amphibia; order Anura; family Bombinatoridae; genus Bombina; species Bombina bombina. The sequence continues at coordinate 407,417,880 of NC_069500.1, forward strand.
CATAGGATCTGAAAAAGCACAGCTATCCTCCACCGGGATAGTGGTGCGCTTAGCTAAAGTAGAAACTGCTCCCTCCACCTTAGGGACCGTTTGCCATAAGTCCCGTGTGGTGGCGTCTATTGGAAACATCTTTCTAAATATTGGAGGGGGTGAGAACGGCACACCGGGTCTATCCCACTCCTTAGTAACAATTTCAGTTAATCTCTTAGGTATAGGAAAAACGTCAGTACTCGCCGGTACCGCAAAGTATTTATCCAACCTACACATTTTCTCTGGTATTGCAACAGTGTTACAATCGTTAAGAGCCGCTAAGACCTCCCCTAGTAATACACGGAGGTTTTCCAATTTAAATTTAAAATTTGAAATATCTGAATCCAATCTGCTTGGATCAGAACCGTCACCTACAGAATGAAGCTCTCCGTCCTCATGCTCTGCAAGCTGTGACGCAGTATCAGACATGGCCCTAGAATTATCAGCGCACTCTGTTCTCACCCCAGAGTGATCACGCTTGCCTCTTAGTTCTGGTAACTTAGCCAAAACTTCAGTCATAACAGTAGCCATATCTTGTAATGTTATCTGTAATGGCTGCCCAGATGTACTAGGCGCCATAATATCACGCACCTCCCGGGCGGGAGACGCAGGTACCGACACGTGAGGCGAGTTAGACGGCATAACTCTCCCCTCGCTGTTTGGTGAAATTTGTTCAATTTGTACAGATTGGCTTTTATTTAAAGTAGCATCAATACAGTTAGTACATAAATTTCTATTGGGCTCCACCTTGGCATTGGAACAAATGACACAGGTATCTTCCTCTGAATCAGACATGTTTAACACACTAGCAATAAACATGCAACTTGGTTACAATCTTATTTAACAAAAACGTACTGTGCCTCAAAGAAGCACTAAACGATTAAATGACAGTTGAAATAATGAACTGAAAAACAGTTATAGCATCACTCTTTAAAAACAACACAACTTGTTAGCAAAGGTTTGTTCCCATTAGTAAAGTAACACTAATTAAATTTTAAACATAAAAATCACAGAGCAATTTTTAAAACACAGTCACTACATAAGTCTCACAGCTCTGCTGAGAGAATCTACCTCCCTTCAAAGAAGTTTGAAGACCCCTGAGTTCTGTTAGAGATGAACCGGATCATGCAGAAAATACAAGAGTAACTGACTGGAAATTTTTGATGCGTAGCAAAGAGCGCCAAAAACGACCCCTCCCCCTCACACACAGCAGTGAGAGAGAAACGAAACTGTCATAATCAAAACAAGCAAACTGCCAAGTGGAAAAATAATGCCCAAATATTTATTCACTCAGTACCTCAGAAATGCAAACGATTCTACATTCCAGCAAAAACGTTTAACATGAATTAAATACCTATTAAAAGGTTTAATGTACTTTTACAGAGTAATTCCGGTGAAATACCATCCCCAGAATACTGAAGTGTAGAGTATACATACATGTCATTATAACGGTATGGCAGGATTTTCTCATCAATTCCATTCAGAAAATAAAAACTGCTACATACCTCAATGCAGATTCAACTGCCCGCTGTCCCCTGATCTGAAGCTTTTACCTCCCTCAGATGGCCGAGAAACAGCAATATGATCTTAACTACTCCGGTTAAAATCATAAGAAAAACTCTGGTAGATTCTTCTTCAAACTCTGCCAGAGAAGTAATAACACGCTCCGGTGCTATTGTAAAATAACAAACTTTTGATTGAAGTTATAAAAACTAAGTATAATCACCATAGTCCTCTCACACCTCCTATCTAGTCTTTGGGTGCAAGAGAATGACTGGGGGTGACGTAGAGGGGAGGAGCTATATAGCAACTCTGCTGGGTGAATCCTCTTGCACTTCCTGTAGGGGAGCAGATAATATCCCAGAAGTAATGATGACCCGTGGACTGATCACACATAACAGAAGAAAACTTTGTGTGAGTTATTGGGGTTTCCAAAACATCCCTTTATTCATTTAGGTAATGTGCCTTTAACCTTGTCTCAACAGAGTGTGAATTCAGATATTAGAAAATCTAATTCTGTCTTTGGGCTCTATCATGTGTTTAATAACAAAAATATCAATACAGGTTACAGAGTGCCAAATTATAAAAACATACAAAATAACATACATGTGCGAAGATATTGTTCTTAAAAAATAAATAGGGACATAAAATAAACACAATACCATACACTTATTACCAAAGTTCCAGTGGTCTGTATATGGGAGAACTTTGCTTCAGATGTTAGATCCTTTAGTTAGAACTTGTCTGGACCAGAAGGAGTGTTACACACAATTAAAACTCAGCTTTCTTTTTGTCTTGTCAAGGCCCCTGCCCTTTTTATAATTTACAACATTTACATACCAGTCCTTAACTCACAGTACCAAGAGAATGGGGGAAGGAGGGGGATCTTGAGACCACAGCATTTCTGAACACACAGATCTTACACAAAGAACATTTCAGATTAACCTGGCAATGCTGAGACCACAATACCACCCTCTGCTGGGTAGCTAACTAGGGTTGCCACCTCGGCCATGTTTTCCTGGACACTTATGAGTTGCACATGCTGCAGGGAGGAACATGAATAAAGCTGTCCAGGATCACTATTTGTTTGCTGTCCAGCAGCACAATGCATGTTTCCCTCTGAACACCCTGCAGCATGTGTAACTCATAAGTGTCCAGGAAAACATGGCCGAGGTGGCAACCCAATAGCTAACCCAGGTATCAACTACTCCTCATGAGTGTATCATGACAAAGTTTTTTATTTTATTCTCTCTCTGAATCACAAAAGAACATTTCAGCATTAAATATTTATTTACGTTCTGGACCAGTAGTGCATTTCCAATCAACAGTTGCCTTTAACTTTGTGTTTAACCCCTTTATAAGAATAGAGTTAAAATGTAACAATTTATTGAAACCAATTACTTAAGACACAAAATTAATCTAAAATTGTGATTAGGATATGGGTAAATCCCAACCATTCCCTTATTAGTTTGGTAATATGGGTATAGAACAAACATTCATACTTTCAAAGCAGGCATAACCTATCCGCTCAAAGGCGTCGTCCTGCTTGCAAGCTTCGTGGGGGTTACCAAGCCAGCCGCTTTTTGACTAATATCCCTATTCCTTATAAACACCATATATACAGAGGATAAACATATCCATTTTGCATTTGCCCTAATGCGCTGATGAAGTCATGTTTGTTAGTGACGAAACGCATCGGTGGGCAGGGCCAGAGAGTAGTGTGTCTTGGGTGTGTGTATGTATACACGGAGGATACAAACAGACTTACTTGAATGAATTAAAATGTAACAATTGATACTTTGTTACTGGAATCAAGTTTGATACACTAGGGTGTCTGAAAATATGAAATGGATATGTTGATCCTCTGTATATATGGTGCTGATAAGTAATAGGGATATTAGTCAGAAAGCGGCTGGCTTGGTAACCCCTACGAAGCTTGCAGGCAGGCAGGACGCCTTTGAGCGCATAGTTTATGCCTGCTTTGAAAGTATGAATGTTTGTGTTTTACCCATATTACCAAACTAAGAAATCTGAGACCATCCATTCACACCATCCGGCTACCTGGCCTATCTCAGTTTTCAAATTTGTGTTGGGATTTATCAGACGATAAGGGAATGGTTATGATTTACCCATATCCTAATCCCAATTTTAGATTAATGTTGTGTCTAAGTAATTTGTTTCAATTAAGTGTTATATTTTAACTCTATTTTTATATAATTAAGTGTTTAATTCTACACTGAGCTTAAAGCACCAGACCCTTGTGGTATCCTAATTTATTAGTGTTTAACCCCTTTCCAAAAGATCAGACACATAGTTCTGTGCATGTAACAGAGCAATATTTAAATGCTCTTACACAGAGCAATTTATTACTCATTTATGTCCCTTTAACTTGATATATAAAAAAAAGTTTCAGGCAAATGAGAAGAGCGTGCTGCAAATACATACAATACATATATTATAAAAATCTGAAATAAAAATGTCACTTTTTTGATGTACACCAATAGAAGAACTTGCAGTAGTTTTCTATTCATAAGAATATCAGAAACCTAATGAACTAGATGCCTCTTATGCATTACACAGTCACTAAAACTAACTGCAAGCCTCTTGTATTGTAGGGGCTACAGATTATTTTTTTTCTCTTTAACACAGAAACAATAGCCGACATTCTGCAGATCCATAGAATTATTCTGGGAACAGCCTCTTTCTTAGATAAGAGCTGTACGCCGCCTACATACTAAAAGAGCCTTTGACTGGGTTTTAAAAATAATGTGAAGTCACAAAGAAAAGGATATATATATATATATATATATATATATATATATATATATATATATATATATATATATATATATATATATATATATATATATATTGCTGTGAAACTAAAAATAAACTACACAATATTCGCTACTCTCTATGGAAATGCACATTTTGCATGTATCAACATTTATTTTCCATAGTATTTGTTGATTCTTTTTATCTTGCGTATTAGATTTTAAAAGCATAAATTGGTATTTGGACAGAAATGAACATCTATTTACAAAAAAAGTGAAACCAACATTTTCTTTTTACGCTAATATCCCATTTTGAAGTTGAAACAAGGGCATGTTTTGCCGACTGTGCTTTGTATTCTGGAGATGCAAGGGTTAAGACTTGGAGTACAGCACAGCCGTGTCCCTCTGAAAGGCCATCAGCCCACACGCCATAAACAAGAGCAGACAATACATGCGCAGGCGGATCTTGCGTGATGTCTTCCTGCATTACCAGGCTTAGTGGATTCAGGCAGAGCTGGAGTCACATCAAATAGGACAATATTAAAGTAATCTTTCCCTCTTTAATTAACTTCATTTCCCCTTTCATTTTATTCGAACCTGTCCTCAGACCACCCTAAAAAGGCCAGATTTTCAGAATTACCTTGGGTGAGAGCAAGTAACTAACCGTGTTTACTAATCAGCTGATTATTTCACCTGTGCTTCTAATCATGATTTTATAACTCCACATGCTCTAGTTTAGATATTCTCAAAATCTGGCCTGTTAGGGAGGCCTGAAGTCAGGTTTTTAAATCCAGTGCGTGCACTATAAAGTAGCGTAAGATGTCAGAAAAAGAGAGGGGGGGGGAAATAATACCCAAAACACCTTAAAAATAAAAAAAAAAATATTTATACAGTCCAGTAATAAAAGTCTGTTACACTAATGGAGCAGAAGCCAAAAATATTAACATACTTTGGGCTATATACATAAAACTGGTATTTATTTACTGGTGATTATTCCCACTGCTATGCTACATATTACAAGAGAACAAAGGGTTCCCTATGAAAATATACAGTATATAAAAATAAAAATCACTGAGTATTCCCAGGCATTGTCCCACCATATATCAGTATTTAGCTACAACTAAGAGCAACTATTATGTCCAGGATAGGTGTATGAAAAAGCCTGACAGCCATTTTACCAACGCTTTCTCAAAGCCCTTTGACAATTGCACTATTGACAGTGGTAACAATGTAGCCAATATTCAGTTGCTGCTAGAGGATTTTTTTTATGACGTCACCAGTGAAGCCTAGCGGAATTGCACAATTTCAGAATGTCCTGGCTGTCCTGGTCACATAAATCCATTCATTCCCTTTTCTGTATTTCACCACATATACAATGGCTTTACAATAGTCATTAAAAGGGATATGAAATGTTTAAAGTGATATGTTTCTTTTATGATTTAGATACAGCTTACAACTTTCCAATTAACTTCTACTAGAACATTTTCTTCATTCTCTGGTTATCCTTTGTTGGAGGTGCAGCAATGCACTACTGGAAATGTAGTGAATATTAAGGAGCATGTATGTTTTGCAGTATGTAGTACTTTAATGGAATGAAACTCTGTATGAAGAGTAAAAACTGAAAAGGGGTTAAGAAAAGTTAAGGTGAGAAGCAAAAAACATAATTTATGTAAGAACTTACCTGATAAATTCATTTCTTTCATATTAGCAAGAGTCCATGAGCTAGTGACGTATGGGATATACATTCCTACCAGGAGGGGCAAAGTTTCCCAAACCTTAAAATGCCTATAAATACACCCCTCACCACACCCACAAATCAGTTTAACGAATAGCCAAGAAGTGGGGTGATAAGAAAAAAGTGCGAAAGCATAAAAAATAAGGAATTGGAATAATTGTGCTTTATACAAAATCATAACCACCACAAAAAAGGGTGGGCCTCATGGACTCTTGCTAATATGAAAGAAATGAATTTATCAGGTAAGTTCTTACATAAATTATGTTTTCTTTCATGTAATTAGCAAGAGTCCATGAGCTAGTGACGTATGGGATAATGACTACCCAAGAAGTGGATCTTTCCACACAAGAGTCAATAATAGAGAGGGAGGGATAAAATAAAGACAGCCAATTCCTGCTGAAAATAATCCACACCCAAAATAAAGTTTAATGAAAAACATAAGCAGAAGATTCAAACTGAAACCGCTGCCTGAAGTACTTTTCTACCAAAAACTGCTTCAGAAGAAGAAAATACATCAAAATGGTAGAATTTAGTAAAAGTATGCAAAGAGGACCAAGTCGCTGCTTTGCAGATCTGGTCAACCGAAGCTTAATTCCTAAACGCCCAGGAAGTAGAAACTGACCTAGTAGAATGAGCTGTAATTCTCTGAGGCAGAGTTTTACCCGACTCAACATAGGCAAGATGAATTAAAGATTTCAACCAAGATGCCAAAGAAATGGCAGAAGCTTTCTGGCCTTTTCTAGAACCGGAAAAAATAACAAATAGACTAGAAGTCTTACGAAAAGATTTCGTAGCTTCAACATAATATTTCAAAGCTCTAACAACATCCAAAGAATGCAACGATTTCTCCTTAGAATTCTTAGGATTAGGACATAATGAAGGAACCACAATTTCTCTACTAATGTTGTTGAAATTCACAACTTTAGGTAAAAATTCAAAAGAAGTTCGCAACACCGCCTTATCCTGATGAAAAATCAGAAAAGGAGACTCACAAGAAAGAGCAGATAATTCAGAAACTCTTCTGGCAGAAGAAATGGCCAAAAGGAACAAAAAACTTTCCAAGAAAGTAATTTAATATCCAATGAATGCATAGGTTCAAATGGAGGAGCTTGAAGAGCCCCCAGAACCAAATTCAAACTCCAAGGAGGAGAAATTGACTTAATGACAGGCTTTATACAAACCAAAGCTTGTACAAAACAATGAATATCAGGAAGAATAGCAATCTTTCTGTGAAAAAGAACAGAAAGAGCAGAGATTTGACCTTTCAAGGAACTTGCGGACAAACCCTTATCTAAACCATCCTGAAGAATACTGTAATATTCTCGGTATTCTAAAAGAATGCCAAGAAAAATGATGAGAAAGACACCAAGAAATATAAGTCTTCCAGACTCTATAATATATCTCTCTGGATACAGATGTACGAGCCTGTAACATAGTATTAATCACAGAGTCAGAGAAACCTCTTTGACCAAGAATCAAGCGTTCAATCGCCATACCTTTAAATTTAAGGATTTCAGATCCTGATGGAAAAAAAGGACCTTGAGACAAAAGGTCTGGTCTTAACGGAAGAGTCCACGGTTGGCAAGAGGCCATCCGGACAAGATCCGCATACCAAAACCTGTAAGGCCATGCCGGAGCTACCAGCAGAACAAACGAGCATTCCTTCAGAATCTTGGAGGTTACTCTTGGAAGAAGAACTAGAGGCGGAAAGATATAGGGAGGATGATACTTCCAAGGAAGTGATAATGCATCCACTGCCTCCGCCTGAGGATCCCGGGATCTGGACAGATACCTGGGAAGTTTCTTGTTTAGATGAGAAGCCATCAGATCTATTTCTGGAAGTTCCTACATTTGAACAATCTGAAGAAATACCTCTGGGTGAAGAGACCATTCGCCCGGATGCAACGTTTGACGACTGAGATAATCCGCTTTCCAATTGTCCATACCTGGGATATGAACCGCAGAGATTAGACAGGAGCTGGATTCCGCCCAAACCAAAATTCGAGATACTTCTTTCATAGCCAGAGGACTGTGAGTCCCTCCTTGATGATTGATGTATGCCACAGTTGTGACATTGTCTATCTGAAAACAAATGAACAACTCTCTCTTCAGAAGAGGCCAAGACTGAAGAGCTCTGAAAATTGCACGGAGTTCCAAAATATTGATCGGAAATCTCACCTCCTGAGATTCCCAAACCCCTTGTGCCGTCAGATACCCCCACACAGCTCCCCAACCTGTAAGACTTGCATCTGTTGAGATTATAGTCCAGGTCGGAAGAACAAAGAAGCCCCCTGAACTAAACGATGGTGATCTGTCCACCATGTCAGAGAGTGTTGTAAAATCGGTTTAAAGATATTAATTGAGATATCTTTGAGTAATCCCTGCACCATTGGTTCAGCATACAGAGCTGAAGAGGTCGCATGTGAAAACGAGCAAAGGAGATCGCATCTGATGCGGCAGTCCTAAGACCCAACATTTCCATGCATAAGGCTACCAAAGGGAATGATTGTGACTGAAGGTTTTGACAAGCTGATATCAATGTTAAACTTCTCTTGTCTGACAAGGACAGAGTCATAGACACTGAATTTATCTAGAAACCTAAAAAGGTTACCCTTGTCTGAGGAATCAATGAACTGATTGGTAAATTGATCCTCCAACCATGAACTTGAAGAAACAACACAAGTCGATTCGTATGAGATTCTTCGAAAATGAGAAGACTGAGCAAATACCAAGATATCGTCCAAATAAGGAAATACCAAAACCCTATTCTCTGATTACAGAAAGAAGGGCACCGAGAACCTTTGAAAAAAATTCTTGGAACTGAGGCTAAGCCAAACGGTAGAGCCACAAAACTGGTAATGCTTGTCTAAAAAGAGAATCTCAGACACTAAAAGTGATCTGGATGAATCGGAATATGCAGATACACATCCTGTAAATCTATTGTAGACATATAATGCCCTTGCTAAACAAAAGGCAGGATAGTCCTACAGTAACCATCTTGAATGTTGGTATCCTAACATAATGATTCAATAATGATAGATCCGGAACTGGTCTGAAGGAATTGACCTTCTTTGGTACAATGAAGAGATAAAATAAGATCCCAGCCCCTGTTCCAGAACTGGAACTGGCATAAATACTCCAGCCAACTCTAGATCTGAAACACATTTCAGAAATGCTGAGCCTTTGCTGTGTTAACTGGGACACGGGAAAGAAAAGAATCTCTTAGCAGGAGGCCTTAACTTGAAGCCAATTCTGTACCTTTCTGAAACAATGTTTCTGAAACCAGAGATTAAGAACGGAATTGATCCAAATTTCTTTGAAGAAAACGTAATCTGCCCCATACCAGCTGAGCTGGAATAAGGGCCGCACCTTCATAGGTACTTAGGAGCTGGCTATAGGTTTCTAAAAGGCTTGGATATATTCCAAACTGGAAATAGTTTCCAAACTGATACCGCTCCTGAGGATGAAGGATCAGGCTTTTGTTCCTTGTGAGGAAAGGAACGAAAATGATTATTTACCCTGGAAAGAAAGGGAAAGCAAAGTTGACTTAGAAGACATGTCAGCATTCCAAGTTTAAGCCATAAAGCTATTCTAGCTAAAATAGCTAGAGACATATACCTGACATCAACTCTAATGATATCAAAAGATGGTATCACCAATAAAATTATTAGCATGTTATAGAATAAAAATAATGCTATAAAATTATGATCTGTTACTTGTTGCGCTAAAGCTTCTAACCAAAAAGTTGAAGCTGCAGCAACATCCGCTAAAAATATAGCAGGTCTAAGAAGATTACCTGAACATAAGTAAGCTTTTCTTAGAAAGGAATCAATTTTCCTATCTAAAGGATCCTTAAATGAAGTACTATCTGCCGTAGGAATAGTAGTACATTAGCAGGAGTAGAGACAGCCCCATAACCTTAGGGATTTTTGTCCCAAAAAACTCTAATCTGTCAGATGGCACAGGATATAATTTGCTTAAACATCTAGAAGGAGTAAATAAATTACCCAAATTATTCCATTCCCTGGAAATTACTTCAGAAATAGCATCAGGGAGATAAAACACTTCTGGAATAACTACAGGAGATTTAAAAACCTTATTTAAACGTTTACATTTAGTATCAAGAGGACCAGAATCCTCTATTTCTAATGCAAATAACACTTCTTTAAGTAAAGAACGAATAAATTCCATCTTGAACAAATACAAAGATTTATCAGCATCAACCTCTGAGACAGAAACCTCAGAACCAGAAGAACCATTATCAGAATGATGATGTTCATTTAAAAATTCATCTGAAAAAAAGAGAAGTTTTAAAAGACTTTTATGTATACTAGAAGGAAAAATAACAGACATAGCCTTCTTAATGGATTTAAAAAATAAAATCTCTTATGTTATCAGGAACACTCTGAAAATTAGATGTTGACGGAACAGCAACAGGTAATGTAACAGTACTAAAGGAAATTTTATCTGCATTAATAAGTTTGACATGACATGCAATACAAATAACAGCTGGAGAAACAGATACCAAAAGTTTATAGCAGATACACTTAGCTTGGTAGCTCCAGCATTGTGCAGTGATTTTCCTGAAGTATCTTCTGACTCAGTTGCAACGTGGAACATCTTGCAATATGTAAAAGAAAAAAACAACATATAAAGCAAAATTGATCAAATTCCTTAAATGACAGTTTCAGGAATGGGAAAAAATGCCAAAGAACAAGCTTCTAGCAACCAGAAGCAATAAAAAATGAGACTTAAATAATGTGGAGACAAAAGTGACGCCCATATTTTTTCGCGCCAAATAAGACGCCCACATTATTTGGCGCCTAAATGCTTTTTGGCGCCAAAAATGACGCCACATCCGGAACGCCGACATTTTTGGCGCAAAATAACGTCAAAGAATGACGCAACTTCCGGCGACACGTATGACGCCGGAAACGGAAATAGAATTTTTGCGCCAAAAAAGTCCGCGCCAAGAATGACGCAATAAAATGAAGCATTTTCAGCCCCCGCGAGCCTAACAGCCCACAGGGAAAAAGTCAAATTTTAAGGTAAAAAATGTTAAATTAAAATGCATTATCCCAAATATGAAACTGACTGTCTGAAAAATAAGGAAAGTTGAACATTCTGAGTCAAGGCAAATAAATGTTTGAATACATATATTTAGAACTTTATAAACAAAGTGCCCAACCATAGCTAGGAGTGTCACAGAAAATAAGACTTACTTACCCCAGGACACTCATCTACATATAGCAGATAGCCAAACCAGTACTGAAACGAGAATCAGCAGAGGTAATGGTATATATAAGAGTATATCGTTGATCTGAAAAGGGAGGTAAGAGATGAATCTCTACGACCGATAACAGAGAACCTATGAAATAGACCCCTTAGAGGGAGATCACTGCATTCAAATAGGCAATACTCTACTCACATCCCTCTGACATTCACTGCACGCTGAGAGGAAAACCGGGCTCCAACTTGCTGCGGAGCGCATATCAACGTAGAATCTAGCACAAACTTACTTCACCACCTCCATCGGAGGCAAAGTTTGTAAAACTGAATTGTGGGTGTGGTGAGGGGTGTATTTATAGGCATTTTAAGGTTTGGGAAACTTTGCCCCTCCTGGTAGGAATGTATATCCCATACGTCACTAGCTCATGGACTCTTGCTAATTACATGAAAGAAAGGGGGCTTGCATGAGGATAACTGGATTATGATTTCAGGCTAGTTAGAGAAAATAAAAAATGTACGATGCATAAAAGGGAGGATAAGGGAAATATTGCACTTTTATATTCCATTAAGGCCATGTGACCTGTAATCTTCGGCCATTTTGCACGCCATGTAATTAAATCATAAATAACAATCTACCATTCCTTTGTGCTGTTTTGTGCCACAAAAATCAATGTGGTGATTTTGTTTCTGATATATTGCACATTATATTTTAGCACGTGACCTCAATCTCTGCCACCTTGCACTCCATTAAATTGTGAAAACAAATATACCATTTGTTTGTGCTGATTTGTGTCGCAAAAAACATTTGTCCTGGCTTGGGAGATAGTGCACATTATATTCCATGTGACCTCAATCTCCGCCCACTTTGCAACCCAAGTAATTTAATAACAAATAAAAATATACCATTTATTTTTGCTGTGTTTGTGCCAGTTTAGTTTCTGAGATTGACAACACATGGCGTAACATAATGTGCAATATCTCCAAAACCAAACTGGCACAAACATTCATTTTTGCTGCATAAACATGTATATTTGTATTCACAATTTAATTATATGGGGCGTCAACTTCACAGAGCTCTCCCAAAGTGCTAAAGACTTAGTTACTCTTCAACAAAGGATACCAAGAGAACAAAACTAATTTAATTTTAATACATTTGTTTTTAATCACACACTATATGTAAATCACTAAAGTTTAAAAGGATATGAAACCGTTTAAAAAAAAAAAAAAAAAAAAAAGTTTTGTTCATTCAAAAGAAAGTTCTAAAAAGTTACTTTTACCAATTACTTACTATTAAAAATTATTCCCTGTTTTCTTATAATTTGCCTTATAAAAATAATTTATTTTCCAAAACCCTCCGTGGGACTTATTATCTACATGGGTAGGAGTATGGCACTTGTTGGAGCAGATGCGCGTTCACATTCTATTGCTGATGCATCCGCTTATGTAGCAGGCCCTGCTTCTAGGCACACAGAATCAGACCAGACCCTAAGGCCTAGACTAACAAGCGGATTCATTTAATTTTATTTAAGTTGGATTTTTTAAAGTTAAAGGGACACTAAACCCCAATTTTTTCTTGCAGGATTCAGATAGAGCAGGCAATTTTAAGTAACTTTCTAATTTACTCCTATATTATTAATTTTTCTTCGTTCTCTTGCTATATTTATTTAAAAAGCAGGAATGTGATGCATAGGAGCCGGCCCAGTTTTGGTTGAGAACCTGGGTTATGCTTGCTTATTGGTGGGTAAATGTAAGCATTCAATAAGCAAGCGCTATCCATTGTGCTGAACCTAAAATGCGCTGGCTGCTAAGATTTACATTTCTGCTTTTAAAATAAAGATACCAAGAGAACGAAGAAAAATTGATAATAGTAGTAAATTAGAAAGTTGCTTAAAATGTCATGCTCTATCTGAATCGTGAAAGAAAAAATTTGGGTTCAGTGTCCCTTTAATTTTGGTGTTATTATATTAGAGGCAAGCACTGTCGCAAAGCGCTCTGCTTCTTGAAACAGGATATCGCACTCGCCAGCGTCTACTTTTCTAAAAGTGCATGCTCAATTCCAGTAGTGAGGGCCAGAACTCCCTCAACAAGACAAGTGCGCATGCAAAACAATGTTTTAACCATACTGTGTGAATCATTTGCATGCAGAACAGCACCTTTTTGTTAGCTGTCATTTGTGACATCAAAATAAAAATAAAATTACTTATAAAGTAAACACAAGCTTTATTTTGGAATAGAAGTAAGATTTTTTTAATGCTTTTATCTTGATAAATCGATTTGTATATTTTGTTTAACAGAACTTATGCATGTTTTATAATCCTTTAAATTTAGATTTATTTTTTTAACTTTAAAAAGAGACAGTAAACATTTGTTGTGCAGCTATAGAATAACATATTATCCAAATCCCAACATTTTTAAAACAAACATTCAATGTACTGCAATTGTTTTTCTATAGCCAAACGCCAATTACCATTTGACTTACTTTGAGGACTCAATCTGGGCTTTAGCCTGTAGACAACAAGGCTAGCCACAGTCATATTGTTAGTATAGAGTACATTGTTTAACAGTTATCAGTTAAAGACAATTAGGGAAATATATGTAGCAGGGTTCACTTTCAGAAGTCATCCGGGTGCATTTCAAGTTCCGAGAATGAGAAAATCCTCAATTTCAGAGCTAATTTATATGAAAAGAGGACAAAATAAATAATGAAAAGTATATTGTTAAGTCGCATTATGCATAACTAAATATTTTATATAAAAAGGTCATGGTGTTTACTGTACCTTAAAACTGCTTGCTCACAGCTGATTGTGTTGCAGTTTTGGTCTGCTGAGAACAATAGCTCATGCTAGCTGTGTGCCTGCAGGCTGAAAGGCTCCCTGTACCGAAGGGCCTTAGGCAGCTGCCTATGTTGTTGTGTCACCGAGTCTCAAAATGACCTTAAAACACCGCTCTCTGAGAATTCAATGGTGTTAAAACTTTGTTTATAGCTCTACTGTTACATTAAAACTAGTTGTCTAGTGGTTGGATTTTCATTTTACATTTTGTTTCTATGGGTAATGGAAAGTTTTTTTTTCCTGTCTACTGAATAAGAAGAAAAATATGCAGAGGGACAACATTTTTCAATTTCCACTTCCTATGGAATAGATACTGAAGTTTGATATGTGTGTCAGGCCAACTCTGACTGGATATATTTTTCTACTAACCCACTTTGTACTGAGGGCCTAACAAATCTAGTACAGTAAATAAATCCTTCATTGATACTGTAGGAATTCCTAATAAAATAAATAAAAATGATATCTATATATATTTATTCATATAGAAATATAAATGTATACACACACACAAAACCACAAGACTGTACCCTAAACATTTAGTGGGTAGTGGTACGTACATATCCACAGGCACCAGTCTCACAACAAACAAGAAGCTTTTCACAAAACAGTAAATATGAGGACATCTGAATGCAGATATTCTAATAAAACCATGTGCACATCTTAAATTTTAGTGCTGGCTCCTAAATTTTGAACAAGTTTGTCGAGCCCTGCTATTACTAAGCAGTAAATTAACAATTTCAGGTACACTAAGAGAAGGTCAGTAAATACAACCAAATACATCTTAAAGTCACGTTTAAAGTTATGGTAAATCCTAACGTTTGTGAAACGCTAGGATTTACCAGTGGAATAAAGGGGACTTTCAGTCAAGAAGCATAAAATACTTCATGCTGAAAGTTCCTTTGTCTGAAGCGTTTATCCGCTGCACTGAGCTCCTCAAGCAGCACACAGCAAAATACTATTTTTTCAATGAGGTGTCGTTTCCACCTCTAAGCCAATAGCCGTGCGGGCCAGCTGGCGCCATGTCGGATAGCTAGTATGCTATTGACTAAGAGCACCTCACAGCAAAATAGCGTTCTGCCGTGGGCTGCCTGAGGCATTCAGCACGGTGAACGCTTCAGACAAATAAAGGAACTTTCAGCATGAAGTATTTTATACTTCATAACTGAAAGTCCCCTTTATTTGTTCCACTGGTAAATCCTTGCATTTCACAAATTTACCATCACTTTAAACATGGCATTAAGATGTACTTTTTTTTTAATTACTGACTTCTTTAAAGAAGTAAAAGATCTTATGAAAATGGAAACAAAATCACAAATACATTTTTAATTGGCAAAAATTAATAAATTATTTTTCAGTAACACCTTGGGCTCCATGTATCAAGTAGCAGAGGCAGCTTTAGAGTCCTTGTTGTGTTCATGCCAACGAATAGTTAAGAAGTGGACATCATAAGAATGTGGCTTTATAACCTAAAATCAACCTGAATTTGTTCATTTAGGGTGATTGACAGGTGGCACATGAGTAGGCACAAGCACTTGCGTACGCAATAATAACGGTGTATAGACAAGTAGCTGCCCACCCAATGATAAATGAGGCCCATTGTGTCATATTGACTCTGTTCCTCTCAACAGAAAAAAGTGTTAATGCTGTATTGGTCCAACAGAGAATGTTCCTTTAGTAGATTGCGATACCTTTTTAATAGAGCAACAAGATTGAGGTTTCTATTAAATAAGCTTTCAAGACATATAACCGAGGATGAGACCTGTGAGGTCTTGAAAGCTTATGGAATACAAAACCTTAAATGAACAGCGTACTCTATTTTTTTTATCCCCTTTAATGCGTTCCCAATGATTTATGGAGTGTATTAAATTGTTTACAAATAGATCCTTTATATAAGACTTTGAAATTGCCTATGGTGTCCCCTACTTATACTGAAAGTATTTATATTTAAAGGGACACTGAGGTTAAATAAAATTTTCATGATTCAGATACAGCATGTCATCTTAAACAACTTTCCAATTTACTTCAATTAAAAAAAATGTGCACAGCATTTTATATTTAGAATTTTTGAGTCACCAGATCCTACTGAGCATGTGCAAGAATTCATAGACTATACGTATATGCATTTGTGATTGGCTGATTGCTATCACATGGTACAAGGGGAGTGGAAATATACATAACTTTGAAATTTGTTATAAAAAAAATCTACTACTCATATGAAGTTCAGACTAATTGCTATTGCATTGTCTTGTTATCTTGCATTTGTTGATTATGCAAATCTAATGTGTTGACTGGTCCTTTAAGTATAGGTTGAAGAAAACCTGTGTAAGCATAGTCAGCAGAAGACATAATACACTCCCAGCAGGAGGTAGAAGAGATAAGCAATACAATGTTAATTTTTAATTGCTCTCTCCAAGTACTGGACTTTGGTTTACAGACAGATAGCAAAGATATATGTGTACATAAAGTGATTCAATAAGGAGACCCGATTTCCCTGCAAGCTCAAACCATTTTAATGGGTTGTGGTTTTCATGTACAAAAATAAACTAAAAGCAATTTCTGATTTATTTTATACTCTGGAGCTGGTATAACAAGTCATTGGAAAAACATTAAGGGCAAAAACTATTTTACAGTACACCAGCCCTTTCATTTTCTTGCTCCATTAAAAAGGTACTATAATCTACTAAATGGAAAACACTTTTACAGTACACTATCCCTTTAATTTTCTTGCTCCATTAAACGGTATTAAAATCTACAAAATGAAACTGTATAGAATCATATTACACCATTATTAACAAGTCTCGTACTAGTTTGCCATGAGTAGTGAAAATTTTACTTTTTGAATATACTACATTTAAGGGACAATGCACACTAGATTTTTCTTTGCATAAATGTTTTGTAGATTAACCTTTTAAAGCCGTTATGCCGTTCCATTCCGTCATAATTAGACTGGGCTTTAAAGCCGTTATGACGGAATGGAACGTCATAACTAACGGCTGTCCTGAAGCCTTCTGTGCTTCAGGGATTTAATCGCGGTCTGGAGGGCGTTCCTAGGATTGTAGGGACGCCCCCCAGATGCGATCCAATAATTGAAATCTCGCGATCGTATGCACGATCGCGTAGTTTCAATTTGTCTACATCGGAACAGTTGTTCCGATGTAGGCACTTTAACCCTGTCACGAAAGGGTTAATTTATACAGCCCATCTGTCAGTGTTTTTTTTACAATGTTTAGTTTTGCTTATTTTGTAACAACATGATGATTTTCAGACTCCTAACCAAGCCCTTCAGTGTCTGTAAACGTATGTATATATCGGACTCCTGTTTATGTTATCTGTCTTTTCATATGCAGGGAGGGGAGAGTATCTGCTCTTATTATTTTCACGGCCCCTTTAACCCCTTAATGACCGCAGCACTTTTCCATTTTCTGTCCGTTTGGGACCAAGGCTATTTTTACATTTTTGTGGTGTTTGTGTTTAGCTGTAATTTTCCTCTTGCTCATTTATTGTACCCACACATATTATATACCATTTTTCTCGCCATTAAATGGACTTTCCAAAGATACCATTATTTTCATCATATCTTATAATTTATTATAATTTTTT
This sequence comes from Bombina bombina, assembly GCF_027579735.1. Taxonomy (NCBI): domain Eukaryota; kingdom Metazoa; phylum Chordata; class Amphibia; order Anura; family Bombinatoridae; genus Bombina; species Bombina bombina. The sequence goes on from NC_069500.1 coordinate 407,435,579, forward strand.
TTATAAAATATGAGAAAAAAATAGAAAAAAAACACTTTTTCTAACTTTGACCCCCAAAATCTGTTACACATCTACAACCACAAAAAAACACCCATGCTAAATATTTTCTAAATTTTGTCCTGAGTTTAGAAATACCCAATGTTTACATGTTCTTTGCTTTTTTTTGCAAGTTATAGGGCCATAAATACAAGTAGCACTTTGCTATTTCCAAACCATTTTATTCAAGACTAGCGCTAGTTACATTGGGACACTGATATCTTTCAGGAATCCCTGAATATCCCTTGACATGTATATATATTTTTTTAGAAGACATCCCAAAGTATTGATCTAGGCCAATTTTGGTATATTTCATGCCACCATTTCACCGCCAAATGCGATCAAATACAAAAAGTCGTTCACTTTTTCACAAACTTTCGGTTTCTCACTGAAATTATTTACAAACAGCTTGTGCAATTATGGCATAAATGGTTGTAAATTTTTCTCTGGGATCCCCTTTGTTCAGAAATAGCAGACATATATGGCTTTGGCATTGCTTTTTGGTAATTAGAAGGCCGCTAAATGCCGCTGCGCACCACACGTGTATTATGCCCAGTAGTGCAGGGGTTAATTAGGGAGCTTGTAGGGAGCTTATAGGGTTAATTTTAGCTTTAGTGTAGTGTAGCAGACAACCCAAAGTATTGATCAAGGCCCATTTTGGTATATTGCATGCCACCATTTTACCGCTAAATGCGATCAAATTAAAAAAAACGTTGAATTTTTCACAATTTTAGGTTTCTCACTGAAATTATTTACAAATAGCTTGTGCAATTATGGCACAAATGGTTGTAAATTCTTCTCTGGGATCCCCTTTGTTCAGAAATAGCAGACATATATGACTTTGGCGTTGCTTTCTGGTAATTAGAAGGCCGCTAAATGCTGCTGCGCATCACACGTGTATTATGGCTAGCAGTGAAGGGGTTAATTAGGTAGTTTGTAGGGAGCTTGCAGGGTTAATTTTAGCTTTAGTGTAGAGATCAGCCTCCCACCTGACACATCAGACCCCCTGATCCCTCCCAAACAGCTCCCTTCCCTCCCCCACCCCACAATTGTCTCCGCCATCTTAAGTACTGGCAGAAAGTCTGCCAGTACTAAAATAAAAGGTTTTTTTATTTTTATTTTTATTTTTTTAAAGCATATTTACATATGCTGGGGGTGTAGCATCCCCCCTTAGCCCCCAACCTCCCTGATCCCCCCAAACAGCTCTCTAATCCTCCCCATCTGCCTTATTGGGGGCCATCTTGGGTACTGGCAGCTGTCTGCCAGTACCCATTTTGCAAAATAAAACGTTTTTTTATTTTTAGTTTCTGTAGTGTAGCTTCCCCCCCCCCACAGACCAACCCCCACCACCTGCCTGATCTTTTTACTGCCAACTTTATTTCCCCTTTTTAGTAAATTTTAATGGTACTTTTTCTGTAGTGCAGCGGTTCCCACCCGCTCCCTCCCGTGCACGCGCCCGCCCCCACCCCCCGTGCACGCGCGCGCGCCCGTGCGCGCCCCCCGGGCATTCCCGCCCCCGATCCCGCCCCCCTCAGCATCATCCGGGGCCATCGATGGCCGCCACCCGCCTCCCACACCGGCTCCTATCCACCCTCAAACGTAGCCGTTAATGTCCGGTGCAGAGAGGGCCACAGAGTGGCTCTCTCTGCATCGGATGGCTACAAATGGTTATTGCAGGATGCCTCGATATCGAGGCATCACTGCAATAACCGGAAAGCAGCTGGAAGCGAGCAGGATCGCTTCCAGCTGCTTTCCACACCGAGGACGTGCAGGGTACGTCCTCAGGCATTAACTGCCTTTTTTTTGAGGACGTACCCTGCACGTCCTCGGTCGTTAAGGGGTTAACTAGGTGTCCCAGACTAACCTCATCAACAGTGCTATACTGGGAGCTTCTAAGTAAGTTTTTAAAAGGTTTTATTTTGGATTTTTAGATCATTATCTGTGCATATTCTGCTTTATAGTAGTGTCTTTTATGAAAATCGGTGTATGTTGTATGCAGCATGTCACATGACTTACAAAAGCATGCCATGGGTGTCCCAATAAAAAAAACACATGGGAACACCAGATTTAGATGATCACCTTTAAAGGGACATTGAACATTTTGAGATAATATAAAATGATAAATCATTTATAAATAAAAAAAGTCTGCTATATACTTTCATTGTTTATTTTGTCCCCCTTTCCTGTAATTCCATTATGAAATTCTGAGTTTTTCAGTTCCTGTTAGAATTGGAAGTGCAGAACACGGTTATATTCCACACAGTCATTGGCTGCACACTCTAATGACCTATTTAAAACTGTCCCTGATTGGGCACAGCAGAGAAGGTAACCTAAGTTACAACATGGCAGCTTCCATTGTTTTATAGGCACTTAAACATTACACTTATTATGTCAATGTTTAAACATCTATTTAAACTTTTAAAAATACATCTACATGTTATTCTTAGACTAATATTTTCTATGAATGCATCATTTTATTTAGCATTTATGTAGTGTTTAATGTCCCTTTAAATATTTAATATATCACAATGAAAAAGGAAAACAAACCATTACTTTATGCAAAACAAAAAAGGAATTCTTAAAGGGATGGTAAATTTTGCTATGTCAGACCAACAATTAACGTTTATTAATAGATGCTGTTGATAGTCACTAACTTTTTTTTTTTTTTTTCTAACCATCTTTTGTAATAAACCTGAAACTTACATTTTCGTTACGTCTTGCTGAAGCTCCGCCCTGTTTAAACTTCCTGGATAATATTTTTTTTTCCCAAGATCGTCTCCACCCCCTCTATTACCAGGCTTGACGTGTTTATGACCTTTCTTCAAGAATTTGCGCATGCTCATTGTAAGCCATTCTGCAGAAATATTAACAATGCGGCCGTGTTTTTGGCGATGAACTGAGGGCACGTATGGCTTCAAAATTGAAATGCGCATATGCGACTCCTGAAGAAAAAATACAGCATGACGTTTTTTTTATATTTTTACAGTGAAACATGCCAGAACGCCATAGCTTAGATTGGTTGACGCTAAAACGTCACAAAATAGCAAAAACAAATGCTCTTCGTGTTGGGGCTGACGGCGGAGAAGACTGTGAAGTAGCGTATATATATATATATATATATATATATATATATATATATATATATATATATATATATATATATATATATATATATGCTAAAAAGTTTAAAAATCCCTTTAAGTAACCGACATTTTCACGATGTAATATATGGAAAGGCTTATGACCCCACATCTTACAAGGTGCCATATGGATCTATTCATTTGAGAAGAAAGCTTCCAGGACCTCCAATTTTTATTGTTGAAAACTTTTTGAGATTTGGGGTAATTTGACCCTCTGTACCTTACTTGGCTTATGTGAAAACAACAAACGGATGATTCTCTTTTTACAAAAGGGTCAATACCTTTCTAGGTAGCAAGGGACAAAAGTAGTGGGATATTTTTTATTTTATTTTTTAAAAAAAGGACCATACCCATAAGTCAGACTGCAAAAGTGTAAAAGCAGAAGTGCTTGCAAACACTGCTGCAATATAGGGCACAAGAATAGTGCACATTTCTGACCATACCTCAGTATGCTGTAGTAGAAATTAGTTTTAACAAACCAGACCAAGAGAAAATTACATTTGCTTATAGAAGTGAATTGGGAAATTGTGTTATTTTTACTGTATGTGTAATTGTATACTCTTTTGGAATCATGAATGATTAATTTTAACTTACATGTCCCTTTAAAGGGATAGTCTAGTCAAAATTAAACTTTCATGATTCAGATGGAGCATGCAATTTTATTCAACTTTCTGTACTCCTATAATCAATTTTTCTTTGTTCTTTTGGTATCTTTATTTGAAAAAGCATCTGGGTAGCGCTTGCTGATTGATGTCTAAAATGTAGCCACCAATCAGCAAGCGCTACCCAGACGCTGAACTAAAAATGGGCCGGCTCCTAAACTTACATTACAACCTTTTCAAATAAAGACACAGAGAGAACAAAATAATAATAATAATAATAATAATAATAATAATAATAATAATAATAATAATAATAATAGGTGTCAATTAGAAAGTTGCTTAAAATTGCATGCTTTATTCTGAATCATGAAAGTTTAATTTTGACTAGACTAGCCTTTTAAAGAAGATGGAATTAATGACATATGTATATGGATGTGTGTCCAGATCTTGGTGTATTGCACTAAGACACTAATAAATCCAGCAACGAAAATATCCCAATACGGCCATATTTGGCATTTGTTTATATTCTAAATTGCTGAATGCCCATGTCTAATAAATATGAACAGCTACCTTTTAATATATATTTAAAAACAAACAAACAAAAAAACACCTGGGAATATGCCTCATAGCAGACTCCCAGCCACCCTCAAGCCTGCAGCAATTTCTTCTTTATCTGTGCTGGGGAGGTTCAGCCAATGAAAAGTTTACTGTTCACTCTCTTGAGTTACAAGAGTGCTTGCTCCTGTCCAGCTGTCAGAAGGCACATATACCCGGCACATGTAAGCAGTGAATCGATGCTTGTAAACAGTGAACTGATGCTTGTGCTGAATAGAAGGGTGTATATGTGCCGGCTGAACTGCCCCAAGCACAAGAATAAACTATTAATGTTTATTGCAAGCAAAACTTGCAGTCAAGTTTAAGTTCCTACGTTGTGGTAGACAAGTGTGAAATGCATTTCATTGGACGATTTTTTTTTTCCTTTAGAATATCAAACACTATATCTCACACACACTCACAGTAGATTGGTTCTAAAAGTACCAAACGTTTCCAAAATGGCTAGGTAATAATACACTACAGGCAGATGTGGCCTGGCATTGAGGGTGTTAAACCACAGCTGGTGTGATCTCATTGAAACCTAATCCTAGTAAGTCTGGAATATTTCACAGCTTATTAAAACCATGATGGAGACTGCTCCATGGCCATTAACTATTTCTCTACCAGCAAATGAACTCCAACGAGATTGCCTTTTAAATTAGGAAGAGGTATCTTGCAGATTAAAGCTTTGATTTAGGGCATGACAAGGAGATCCATGTATCCCTGCACTGAGCCGCAGCTTCCAGGAAGAAAAAGGTTCCAACTATCCAGAATTCAATCTTTTCTTTAAACATCTTTATTAGCTCAGCTGTGCGAGTACCATCATTTTCATCGTTGATACAAACAGATGATATTAAAGGGACATGAAACCCAATTTTTTTCTTTCATGATTCAGATAGATAATACAATTTTAAAACAACTTTCTAATTTACTTCTATTATCTAATCTGTTTCATTCACTTGGTATCATTTGTTGAAGGAGCAGCAATGCACTAATGGTTTCTATCTGAACACATGGGTGAGCCAATCACAATCGATTATATATATATATATATGCAGCCACCAATCAACAGCTAGAACCTAGGTTCTCTGTTGCTCCTGAGCTTGCTTAGAAGAACCTTTCAGCAAAGGATAACAAGAGAAAGGAGCAAATTAAATATAAGTACAGCTAAATTGGAAAGTTGTTTAAAATTGTATTCTCTATCTGAATCATGAAAGAAAAATGTGGGGCTTCATGTCCCTTTAAGCATAGAATTGTGGGAAATTTCTCTGCTTATTATCTTTTTTTTTTTTTTGCAAACTATGTTAAACCCCTTTAGGTTTAAAGTTATATGTTATGCATCCTGGGCTTCTCTGAAAGTAAAAAGGCTAAATGTGAGCGGTCACCCTTTCTGTCTAACAGATGGCCTCTTTTGATGACCCGTTACAGGTCAAACTTTGGCTTCTATTTTTAAATGGATACAACCAATACTCAGAATTTGCATGTGTCTAATGCAGGTTGTACACCAAAGGATAATGGTAAAATGAGCCACCAAATTTTATGACTGACTACTCAAGTCAAAAAAGGTCAGTTTAAGAGCTCGTTTTATCAAAGCTAAAGCGGACAGGGGCGCATATGCGCAGGCAGATGGTGTCAATCTCCTTGGTCGGACTAGACCACAGAGTTTTGAATTTCGCCACCTTAGAGGTGGTGAAGAGGTTAGGAAAGCAGCGGACTGACGACCGCTGCTTGTTAAATACGGCAATCAGGTTCTTGTGAGAACTTGCAGCTGTAGGATCTTTAATAAATTGAGCCTTAAAGGATTACTTTCTGTTATAATTTTTAAGCTAAACAACTAACATATTAAAGTTAATAAACATTAATTAAAACCTACTGACCTATATTTTCTCCAAAACAAAGTTTCATAACGTTCTAAAAGTTATATCTTTTATTTGCCGATGATGTCACGTTATCCTGCCCACTATTTTCAGCACTGCATGTTCAAAATACTTAAACCAATAACTTTGTGTTTAAAGCGCCATTTTGAAACCTAGGTATTGTAAACAGATTGGTACAGAGCAAAGGATACCCAAGGAGTGGGTTTGGAAAACAATTAAATTTGCAGACAAGATTTCTGATATACGGTAGAGATATGTTAATGAAATGCTATTGATAAAAAGTGTATTTGGGGTAGTTAGTTAGTAACAGGCATAGCAAATATTTACTTACAGTGGCCCTTTAAGTGTTCTAGTACTAACTTACCTTTTCAACCAATTGATTGGCATGTAGGGTTGCCACCCAACTGGTAATTTACCAACAAGGCCAGTATTTTTAAGGTTTAGGACTTCAGGTCAATATAGATAATAAGAAATAATTATAGAAAGTTCTGTCATGAAGATAATTTTAGAATGTCAGGGGTTAATCTTTCTTTCTTTTTATTGAGTGTCTTGTATTGCCATCATGGCTATTTACAACTTATTATCAGAACTATCTAAAAATAAAAAGATTTTGGAGAAGAATGTTTTTTTGTTACATATATTGGGGTGAAACAGTTACAAGATGCAATTCAGTCTTCTCAGGACTGTCAACACAGAGTGACAGAAGACAATGTCCTCTATCAAGACAGAGAGGTCAATTAGAGTTGATACTCTAGGATATAATAAGACATGTTTTAATCACTTTTATGCTACTTGATGACCGAATATGACTCTGTAAAAATGACTCTGAAACGTAAATACTTGCAGGGCAAGCAGAAAGCAGCTGAAGATAGGATCCTTTAGATTGCCAAGTAGCCTGCAATGTTATCCGCTGGTTAGTGGTTAAGAGCCGCCAGTGCTTCCCACAAACCTTGAACATGGAGAAAGGAGAAACCTCAAGAGGCTTGCCGTACCTCGAATGCTCCGAGGACGAATTTAGCAGAGCAACAGATCTCATATCCTGCTCCAACACCAGACCATCCCAAGCGACAGACATGTCTGATAGACAGGGGGGACAGAAAGACATCAACCACCGGGAGTCACAGGAAGGGGCGGGGCCTTATTTTTGGCGCAAAAAACGTAACTAATTCAGATACACCCTATATAAGCTCCCAGTAACCATGCTAAAGTATAGTCTTGAGAAAGGCCCAATAAGGCCAAAACGCATTGATGACATACTGGTGAGCATACTTTCAATATTACCACACTGTGTACACTATTGTATTTTCTTTTCTTTCCACAGGTATCTGTATTATTTTTGTTAGTGCTGTTTTACTTATTTTGCCTTTTTATCTTATTTTTTATCCATCATCTACACCACCACGTCTTATTTGGATATTTTTAAAATGTTTTGATATTTTTGAGTATACACTCCATTTTTATGTTTTGAGCTTTTTGTTCTTTTTTTTCCATATCGGACCACTCATATTATGCCTTATTAATCATAGCACTGAAGCACTCAGACTTATTCTTATATACCCCCAAGTTGGGGATCCTGGACTTTTGGACTCATTATCACAAGTTTGTGCTTATTTTTTCACAATATATCCACCATTTCCATTATTGTTGGGTTTTTTTAGCACATTTTTAGTAACACTGTTTTCAGTAACACTGTTGTTGCAAGTTTTTAGTTACACTATTGTTTGATAATTCAGACTGTTTGCACTCAACACCGCAGTGTACCACATTACAATATTGATTCTCTTAGCGGTATTGGTCTTTATAGTTTGGGAGACCATCCAGCATCAATTCTCTTAGAATAGGCACATCACTTAAACTATTGTTTTTTAACCTATTGTACTATTTTTAACCTATTGTACTATTTTTAATTCATCTCATTGTATTAACATCATGGATCCATGAATTGGTTTTATTATTGTATTTCTGTTCTTTTAATATTAATTATATTATACCAAGTCAAATCTGCCTATTTAGCTTTTTTAGCGTCGACTCCCGCCTCTATTATTTGAGCAGAAAGAAAAAGTGGGGACTCACCCACCCAAACAGAGCTCAGGTGCCAAACCAATCTACTCCTCCAAAATAAGGCACTTCCAAGGAGAACCCCCTGGGACCTGGAACAGAGAAAAGTGCAATAGATCCGTAGGAAGACCTGTCACAACTCTTAGACAGTCTCTACGTAGAGCAATCAAATTCCAACACGTGAAACAGAGCCCACAGAGCAGCAGATGCTGCCTCTTACAGAAATAAGCAACCTGATACAACCTCCTACACACAGGGCAGGACAAAGACCCTCCAGAGAGAGGAAACCCCAGCTCATAAGGAAAACAAACTATCCCCTCAAAAGGGAAGGGCACAGATAAGAACAGCGTACATGTCCACAAGACATGAAGCCATAGTATGATCAAAACACGGAGCGAATGAAAAAATCATCCAGACACCACTGTTGACCCAACAGAGAAAAAAAACTTCCCATGAAGAGGAGCACACTCCGTCCGAAGGACAAGTCAGGCCTTAAATTTTATATCCAGTACCCGAAGGTGGATGTGAACTCTGGCCTTCCAGCTTGCAAACCCAATGGGCTAGACCCTATGTCGCAACATAGGGTCCGTGAAAAAACTGGGTCATCCCGAACCAGTCCACAGGATAATAAGTCTCCAGACATCCCAGAAGGATCCAAGACAAGAACCTGGAACCCAGAATCGTCCAAGAACGAACGACACCCCCAGGTGAACACAAGATACCCCGTCTGAAGCAATCAGACTCACAAGGGATGAGAACCGGGAAACCCGGAGAACGGTTAATGGACTCACTCGTAATTCCCAGCCCAAAGGGAAGACAACACCTTTAGCCAGAGTTCAACACCCGTTCAACAAGGTGCTAGGCAGCGACAAAGTCATGCAATTTCTCTAGAGCCCAAAGGCCCCAAGGGCAACACTAAGAGAAATGAGAACAAGAACAGACTCACCTAAAAGAGAGTAGAATGAAAGGCTAGTCTACATAATCCTTTCAGATTAATGTTCCAGAGGACCACACCCAAGGGAGAAGAATGCAAAGCATCCCGAACCCAGGCAGAAAAACATCCCCTAAGCAAAAAGCTTGGAAAAAATTGACAACACCTCCTATCGCTCCTGATATGGAGACGACTAACTCCCTAAGGAAGACAGAGTCTCACGGCCTTTACTTCCTAATTAGGCGGACAGAAAAACCGGACAGAGTCCAGAAAGCCTCGACCCAAAGGAAGAGAACCTCTAAAAAAGGAACAAGTCCTAAAAGGACACTTCCAAAGAGACCATGAAAGGCAAAACCGTAAGAACGGCAGTATGAAGGACCTAAATCCTCCAAGCCTCCAACCCACAATGGGTAGGAACACTCTAGTTCCCGGAAAAATGGGAAACGACTGAGCATGTTGCTGCAGATCTCCACAGAGTCCCGGTCACTAGCTTGTAAGGTGAATGAGGACTGATCGCATGCCCCTAAGCAATCACGGACCCTAAAGTCCTCTCAGTATACTAGTTGAAGGTTGTAAAATAAAACAAGCAAACACTACAAATCCTATTGTGATCACTAGGCACCCTCACTGGACCAACTGGACATAAAAAGGCACCACGTGTCTGAACTAGGCCTCAAAGAAAGGATTTGTACCCAGTCAGGACCAGCCTGAAACCAAGGGTCCCAGCACTGTCAAGGCCACAAAGAGTCTCCCCGAGATGGAGGGATAAAGAACAGTTAGACAGACCTTTGTAAACAGTGCAACAACAAAATCACGAGTATCAATTCCAGAGAAGAAAGAAAACATCACCCCACAACATGAGCTTTAGACCAAATAAAAATCATCCTCACCAGATGAAAATAAAGGATAAGGCAACCAGTAGTTTATCGCCCAGGAAGAACGGATAGACCCGCAGGACCAGACAACAGGAGTCCGAGACTTCCAAGCTCAGAACTGGAAAAAGATACACAAATAAAGACTATAAGAAGATTACTTCATCCCCTTATGTCTATGCATGCAAGCCAGTTGACGATTAAGACTGAGAAACCCCAGACCGATTAAGAGTGGAATCCTCCAGCAACGCCAAAAAAGTGCCTTAATAGAACACGAAGGCGCACAAGTCTATTACGAAATGCGCAACATACCTCCACCGGGACAAAAGAAAACACCGGCCCTGAAGGTTTGACCCCCTGAAGCCTCAGGGGCAGTCGCTCCCCAGGAGGGCTGAACTGGACCAGGCGATCCCATGCCTGACGAACTCCGGTTAACGGAACACAAACAATATCGTAAGCACACTACCGGAAGGTGCAGATGCGCCAGCGCCAAAGATATAGCCAATGCGGAACCGTAAGCTCCGGTGGGAACGGGGCACACTCCCTAGAAGGATAAGTAGAGTTTTGGTTTCCTGCATGCGTAGTAAGAGTTGGCGGTAGGGAACTCGTCTCGTGAGAAATAGAATCCCCAGAGACGGATGGCTCAGTGGGCACCCGATTCCCCGATCCAGAGGAGCAGAGCACTCTAAAACGGCAGTCAGAACATAACTGATAGGCATGTATCACCCGGGCCAATTCATATTCTTCGCAAGTAGTAGAGTCTGAATCAGACATCCATCTCCAAAAAATCTGAATCCTCCATAACTGGGACACTGAATAAAAAATGGACCAATAAGAAAAATCTAAACGGCACCTTACACCCCTAATGGCTGGGGCACTCACCACTCCAGAGAACCAGACACTAGCGGACCAGGATTTCCCTGTCGCCACACGGTCAGGAAAGCGGAAATGAGGTCACAAGGTAAACCGTGCAGTCCATGCAAAAGCGCGCCCGACCGTAAAGGCCGCATCACTAGACATAGGCCGCTATGTTCCAAAATAGCCATGATCCGGAGCAACACTGCACAGTAGCAGACAGAATCACATAACAAACATGATTATAACCCCCCCTGTTCAATAACACCCCTCAGGAGATATTAACCCTTGATTCCTAGATACAAAAAGGAGCCTCACTGAGACCCTATGTTAACGCTATCCTCGAAAGATTGTAGTCCCTCTCGGATAAACAGTTGTAATTACAATACATCCATGATGAAAGTAAAATGAAACGATCTTACCGGAATCTACGCCGTGGAACAGGAACACGGCCCTTCAACTGTGACAGATAGTAGCGTTGCTTCTGCCATGGACTTGAGAAAAAAAAGCAGGCAGCGAAACTCGTCAACGCTGATTGCTTGTGGAGCTGTTAATGAGTCGGGATGGTTTTGCAGAAAGACTTTCCCTGCATCTCCGGACTCTAACTTTCACACAGGCTCTCACTGAGAGGCTGACAGGACTACTTAAAACTGCAGTCCCATGCCGAAGAGTACTACCCTCCATAAGAGACTATAGAAAACTGACACTTCTCTGTCAACCTCCTGGGACGAAAGGCAAAAAAATGACTGGGGGATGAGGGAAGTGGGGGAAGTATTTAAGCGTTTGCCTCCTCCTGGTGGCCAGGTTCTGAATTATCAAAAGTAATGAATGCAGCAGTGGACTCTCCATTTATGAAGAAAATCAGTCCTAGCAGCTTTAGTTCTGAGTTACTGACTAATCACTTATACAAATTTATGCAAATGAGTATAACCAATTTTGTTTTTTTCCAAAAAAAGTAGCCACTTTGGAGTCAAATTCTGACCAGAGGGATAAATGTATATGCATTATTACTTTATACAGGCTGCAAATACTGAAAACTTTGGTTTTTTTAAAGCATCAGACACGTTAAAAGCTCCAATATGTTTGTATTTTTAACACATTTAACTAAAGTGGCATGCATATTATTTAAAGTAGTATCATAAAAGTTGCCTATTTGTTTCCATTGTATCTGAATATTTAATTGGTACATCCAAAACTCAACTGTTAACATTTGTCTCTATTGAATCAATAAAATGGTAGCATGGATGTCAAGAGAAACAGTTTTACCACACAAATGTTAAAACAGAGACAACCACCATCCCTTATTTGTCTCTCTACACAAATAAAATATGGGAAATTTGAAACTGTGAAGATCAAGTATAAACAATTGAAGGTCAAATGTAGGCATCATTACCAGTTATTTGTGATATCAAACCATTGCTTTATTTATGACATTATGATAAAGGGAGGAGCTCTTTTAGTACTAAAAATGTAAAATACCACATATGTCTCTGGATAATGTGCTGAAGGCCTCAATTGCACCCATAGATCTGGGCAAGGATCTGTTTTATTTGGCACAGTGAAAACTCAGGAACAAGAGCCAGCCAGGGAAGGGATGAGATAATGAATTTATCAGACCTCAGTGAGCATCAGGACTGCCTCAAAACAATTCATTCACATACTCGGCAGCCTGGCTACCATATAGTAGAATATAAACAACACGGGATGGCGTTAAAAAGCTAGAAGTTTCTAATGACAATTATACACAAAATAAAAATAAAATTAATTTATTAAGATAGTATCAGTAATTAAATATCAGATGAATGGAAGGACGTCTCCCTTCCTACAATAAGAATATATGATAAAATTTGTGACTTCACATGAATACCACCTAAAAATAATAATAAAAAATAAAAAAAAAGGAACAAATCATCAAAAATAGACAAAAAGAGGATGCAAAAGTATGTGCAAAAACCAAGTTTATCCAAAATAAATCTTTTCCTGAAAAACTCTTGATTGTAGAAGTTAAGTCACTGTGGAATAATCCTCCTATGTGCGGGTTATCAGTAAGTATGCATACCAAATTAAAACAAATAAAATCAATTTCTCTCTGAGGATACTAAGTGTCCATAAAGATTCCTTAGGAGATACTTTCAAATGTTACTATTTTTCCTCTCAGATGTGGCATAAGTGTTTTCCTCTTAGACACTTGAGATACCGACCTCTCAGTCATGAAATAGTCACTTATATTCAGCAAAAATACCTTTAACCGTGTGGGAGACCAGACCTTTATCACACACCTGCTGCAAGTGTTCTTTCCCCACTTGGTTAGTGCACTCCCCGAGACTTACACACCAGTGTGATTGGCGTCGGCCTTAACGTCTCCTGCACAGCAATGCTGCAATACTCACAAAACTCCGGAAGTGGACTCAACAAATCATCCAACAATACTACAGTTAATCAAACGCTAACATTCTATCTTCGGCCATCGTGAGTATTGCAGCATTGCTGTGCACGAGACGTTAAGGACGACGCCAATCACACAGGAGTGTAAGTCTCGGGGAGTGCACTAACCGAGTAGAAAAAACGCTTGTTATTAGACACTTCTAGCTTTTTAGCACCATCCCGTGTTTATATTTTGGTTCTAGTTCTACTTAGGAGGTAGTAGTATTTTGGGAGGGCTTAGAAGTTTGAGTTTTGCGCAATCACCTATACCTTTTTTAAACCTACCATATAATAGAACATATATAATTTAGGACTTGTAATACACAGTACTTCATGAGTACATGCAACACTTTGTCACAGCATTATATTTATGATTACACTGAATCAGCTAATTATGCATAACTTCAATAAATAAGAATTTGTAAGTAATAATATACAGGAAGCAGTTACACACTGTTTTATTGTAACAGTTTAGACTATTTGTTTTATTTAAAGCGATAGGAAAGTCAAAATTAAACGTGCATGATTCAGATAGAGCATGTCATTTTAAGACACTTTTAAATTCACTTATATTATAAAATGTGCTTCATTCTCTTTGCCTTTGTTGAAAAAGAATACACGCATATCTTACACTAGTTGGAGCTAGCTACTGATTGGTGCCTATACACATTTGTCTCTTGTGATTGGCTAACTATATAAGATCTGCTAGCTTCCATTAGAGCAATGCCGTTTCCTGATTTTTTTTATTTATATATATATATATATATATATATATATATATATATATATATATATATATATATATATATATATATATATATATATATATATATATATATATATATATATATATATATATATATATATATATATATATATATATATATCTTGGTAAATAAAGACCTGCACTCCAATCCTCGAATATTTGAGTGAGCAGCCACCAGGGTGCTATATCAAAGATATACAAAAACAGTCACTAATAAGATAGCACTCACTGGGTTTTAAAATAAAACTTAGCTTTTATTGTAGAATTTTCAAAGATTAAAACGATCCCATTACGTTTCGGTGCCAACCAGCACCTTTATCAAATGGTTCAAACAGTTCCTTCAGGCAGATGATAAAACCTGACATCCACAGGGAAAAACAGGTCAATATATTAAAAACCAAGGAAAAAGAAAATATCAAAATTTCTCTCACACTGTAGCCCCAATGACAGATAAGAGTGAATCCAAGAAAGAGCAGTGTCAGAGGCCAAAAGGGCTAAGGGTCTGTAGGAGGACGAGGTAGTTAAAGGGACACTCAATCAAAATGAAACTTTCATTATTCAGATAGAACATGCCATTTTAAACAACTTTCCAATTTACTTCCATTAACTAAATGTGCACAGTCTTTAAATATTTAAACTTTTTGAGTCACCAGCTCCTACTGAGCATGTGCAAGAATAAGTGTGTATGCGTTTGTGAATGGCTGATGGCTGTCACATGGTACGTGTATGCATTTGTGATTGGCTGATGGCTGTTACATGGTACAGGGGGAGTGGAAAAAGACATAACTTAAAATTGTCAGAAAAAAAAAAATCTACTACTCATTTGAAGTTCAGACTTAGTGCTATTGCATTGTCTTGTTATCTTGCATTTGTTGATTATGCAAATCTACTGTGTTGACTGGTCCTTTAACTGTGTCAAAGGCAGCTGAGAGATCAAGTAAGATGAGTATGGAGTAGTGGCCATTACTTTTAGCAGAAAGAAGATCGCTAGTAACCTTGGTAAGGGCAGTCTCAGTTGAGTGTTTGGGGGAGAATCTAGATTGCAGGGGGTCAAGCAAGGCGTTGGTGGACAGGAAGTGGGTTAGGCGATTGTAAACTAGTTTTTCAAGGAGTTTTGATTTTAGTGGAAGCAGTGATATGGGGCGGTGGCTTTCAGGAGAGTTAGGGTCAAGGGAGGGTTCAGTATGAGAGTGACCTTTGCATGTTTGAAAGAAGATGGGAATGAACCGGTAGAGAGATAGGTTGAAGATGCAAGTGAGAGCAGGAGTGAGGGTGGAAGACGGGTGGTATTAGATGGGAAGAGATAGGGCCGCGTGGGCAGGTAGTGAGGCGTGAGAAAGATAGTAACGAAGAGAGACTTCATTCTCAGTGGCTGGATGGAAAACGCAGAGGGTGGCAGACTGAATAACTGGGCCGGTTGTTGGAAGTTTGCAGGTTGGTGTTGGGATGTTGTTTCGGATAGTACGTGTTTTGTTTAAAAAGTAGTCTGCCAGGTCTTAAGCACTAAAGACAGACAGGGGTGGTGGAGCAGGTGGGTAGGAGAGATTATTAACGGTGAAAAAGAGTCGTTTAGGGTTTGAGGAAAGAGTAGATATGAGAGAAGAGAAGTAGGTTTGCTTGGCTAAATGAAAGGCAGAAGTGCATGAATGAAGAATAAACTTATAGTGTATGAAATCAGGTCCAGAATTAGTTTTTCTCCAGGCACGCTCAGCAGTACGGGAGCATTTTTGCATATAGCATATTTGCTGAGAGTGCCAGGGCTGTAACGGACGGTGTGATGTTTTGCGCAGTTGGGGAGAGGCAAGTGTGTCTAGTGCCAAGGAGAGAGTTTTTTCTGAAGTGAGCTGTAGCAGGTTATAGTGGAAGTGTGAGGGAGGAGATCTTGAATGATTTTTGAAAATTGGAGCGGATCCACACTGTGTAGATTTCTACAGGTGCGGGGGCAGGATGGAGAAGTGGTTTTTTAGCTGTTGCATAAATATTATAGGTGACCAGGTTATGGTCTGAAATGGGAAAAGGGCAACAGGTTAGGTCAGATATAGAGCAAAGATAGGAAAATACCAGGTTGATTGAGTGTCCATCACGGTGAGTAGGGTGGATTGGGAGAGACCGAAAGGATGTTCGTGAAAGAAATTTAGAGGCAGCAGGGGCAAATGGGTGGTCTGCCACTCCAGTCTCACCAGTTTCTAAATTATTCCACTGAACCAATTAAGTAAAGAACAGGGATGATAGGAAGCCTTAAACAAAGGCTGCATGGACTGCATAGAAATTGTAGTGTCTGTTTTTAAGCTTAGCTCGGTCTTGTAAAATTTAATGTGGCTTTATGAGTGTATTGGGTTAAATATTGTCTGTTTAAAAAAAAAAAAAAAAAAGTCTTCTGTTGCACTTATCTTAACCCTTTGAGTGCTAAGCTGGATTTGAGGGGGTTTTTATTTTTTTAAATATATATTTTTTTTTACTTTTTTCCCTACCGTATGCTCTATTTCCCAATACTGTCTATTGCATTTTTTAAATAAAGTTGTGCGGTGACGTCATCACGTCATTGCGCGTGACATCACCGCACAAAACGTGTAGCCCCGGTGATGCCTGTAACTATACAGGTTTGATCGCAGGGGTGGGAGTCGATGGAAGCCCCCAGATTGCCCTCAAGGTGGGTGAGTGCTAGCGACTGCTCTGAGCCATCAGCATCTGACTGGGAAAATTTGCGATGGCTCAGAGCCATCGTTAGCACTCAAAAGGTTAAAGGGACAGTCTACAGCAGTATTTTTATTGTTTTAAAAGGTAGATAATCCCTTTATAAAATTACCCATTCCCCACTTTTGCATAACCAATAGTTATATTAATATATTTTTTACCTCTGTTAATACCTTGTATCTAAGTATCTTCTGACCCCCTGATAACATGACTCTTTATTATCTACTGGCATTTTAGCCAATTAGTGCTGTGTTGTGCCGAGCCTTAAATAACTCCACGGGTGTGAACACAATGTTATCTATATGGCCCACGTGAACTAACAGTCTCCTGTTGTGAAAAGCAAATAAAAAAAGCATGTGACAAGAGGATGTCTGTAGTGGCTTAGAAACAGGCAGAAATTTAGAGGTGTAAATGTTATAAAGTATATTAATATAACAAGTTGGTTGTACAAAGCTAGGGGATGGATAGAAAAACAGAATTTATGCTTACCTGATAAATTACTTTCTCCAACGGTGTGTCCGGTCCACGGCGTCATCCATTACTTGTGGGATATTCTCCTCCCCCACAGGGAAAGGCAAGGAGAGCACACAGCAAGAGCTGTCCATATAGTCCCTCCCAGGCTCCGCCCCCCCCAGTCATTCGACCGACGGTTAGGAGAAAAAAAGGAGAAACTATAGGGTGCCGTGGTGACTGTAGTGTATAGAGAGAGACATTTTTCAAACCTGATTAAAAAACCAGGGCGGGCCGTGGACCGGACACACCGTTGGAGAAAGTAATTTATCAGGTAAGCATAAATTCTGTTTTCTCCAACATTGGTGTGTCCGGTCCACGGCGTCATCCATTACTTGTGGGAACCAATACCAAAGCTTTAGGACACGGATGAAGGGAGGGAGCAAATCAGGTTACCTAAACAGAAGGCACCACGGCTTGCAAAACCTTTCTCCCAAAAATAGCCTCCAAAGAAGCAAAAAGTATCAAATTTGTAGAATTTGGCAAAAGTGTGCAGAGAAGACCAAGTTGCTGCCTCACATATCTGATCAACAGAAGCCTCGTTCTTGAAGGCCCATGTGGAAGCCACAGCCCTAGTAGAGTGAGCTGTGATTCGTTCAGGAGGCTGCCGTCCGGCAGTCTCATAAGCCAATCGGATAATGCTTTTCAGCCAGAAAGAAAGAGAGGTAGCAGTAGTTTTTTGTCCTCTCCTCTTACCAGAATAAACGACAAACAAAAAAGAAGTTTTGTCTGAAATCCTTTGTTGCTTCTAAATAGAACTTTAAAGCACGGACTACATCTAAATGGTGTAACAAATGTTCCTTCTTTGAAACTGGATTCGGACACAAAGAAGGGACAACTATTTCCTGGTTAATATTCTTGTTGGAAACAACTTTTGGAAGAAAACCAGGCTTGGTACGCAAAACAACCTTATCTGAACGGAACACCAGATAGGGTGGATCACACTGCAAAGCAGATAGTTCAGAAACTCTTCTAGCAGAAGAAATAGCAACCAAAAACAGAACTTTCCAAGATAGTAACTTGATATCTATGGAATGTAAGGGTTCAAATGGAACCCCTTGAAGAACTGAAAAAACTAAATTTAGACTCCAGGGAGGAGTCAAAGGTCTGTAAACAGGTTTGATTCTGACCAAAGCCTGTACAAAAGCTTGTACATCTGGCACAGCTGCCAGTCGTCTGTGTAACAAGACAGATAAAGCAGATCTCTGTCCTTTTAGAGAACTCGCTGACAATCCCTTATCCAAACCTTCTTGTTAGAAAGGAGAGGATCCTGGGAATATTAATCCATGAGAATCCCTTGGATTCACACCAACAGATATATCCTTTCCATATTTTATGGTAAATCCTTCTAGTCACAGGTTTTCTGGCTTGGACCAGAGTATCTATCACTGAATCTGAAAACCCGCGCTTGGATAAAATCAAGCGTTCAATTTCCAAGCAGTCAGCTGGAGAGAAACTAGATTTGGATGTTCGAATGGACCTTGCACTAGAAGATCCTGTCTCAAAGGTAGCTTCCATGGTGGAGCCGATGACATATTCACCAGGTCTGCATACCAAGTCCTGCGTGGCCACGCAGGAGCTATCAGAATCACTGAGGCCTTCTCCTGTTTGATCCTGGCTACAAGCCTGGGAGGGAGAGGGAACGGTGGAAATGCATAAGCTAGGTTGAACGACCAAGGCGTCACTAATGCATCCACTAGAGTCGCCTTGGGATCCCTGGATCTGGACCCGTAGCAAGGAACCTTGAAGTTCTGACGAGACGCCATCAGATCCATGTCTGGAATGTCCCATAATTGAGTCAACTGGGCAAAAACCTCCGGGTGGAGTTCCCACTCCCCCGGATGGAAAGTCTGACGACTCAGATAATCCGCCTCCCAGTTGTCTACTCCTGGGATGTGAATTGCAGATAGATGGCAGGAGTGGTCCTCCGCCCATTTGATGATCTTGGATACCTCTCTCATCGCCAAGGAACTCTTTGTTCCTCCCTGATGGTTGATGTAAGCTACAGTCGTCATGTTGTCTGACTGGAATCTTATGAATCCGGCCTTCGCTAGTTGAGGCCAAGCCCGGAGAGCATTGAATATCGCTCTAAGTTCCAGGATGTTTATCGGGAGAAGAGACTCTTCCCGAGACCATAGACCCTGAGCTTTCAGGGAATCCCAGACCGCGCCCCAGCCTAATAGACTGGCGTCGGTCGTGACAATGACCCACTCTGGTCTGCGTAAACTCATTCCCTGAGACAGGTGATCCTGTGACAACCACCAACGGAGTGAGTCTCTGGTCATCTGGTCTACTTGAATCTTTGGAGACAAGTCTGTATAGTCCCCATTCCACTGCTTGAGCATGCACAGTTGTAATGGTCTTAGATGAATTTGAGCAAAAGGAACTATGTCCATTGCTGCAACCATCAACCCTACTACTACCATGCACTGAGCTATGGAAGGCTGCAGAATAGAGTGAAGAACTTGACAAGCTTTAGAAGCTTTGACTTTCTGACTTTTGTCAGGAAGATCTTAATTTTTAAAGAATCTATTATCGTTCCCAAGAAGGGAACTCTTGTCGACGGAGACAGGGAACTTTTCAACGTTCACCTTCCGCCCGTGAGATATGAGAAAGGCTAGAACAATGTCTGTATGAGCCTTTGCTTTGGAAAGAGACGATGTTTGGATTAGAATGTCGTCCAGATAAGGTGCCACTGCAATACCCCTTGGTCTTAGAACCTCTAGAAGGGACCCTAGCACCTTTGTGAAAATCCTTGGATGATCTTTGTGGATAGGAATATTTAGATACGCATCCTTTAAATCCACGGTAGTCATAAATTGACCCTCCTGGATTGTAGATAAAATTGTTCGAATGGTTTCCATTTGAACGATGGAACTCTGAGAAATTTGTTTAGAATTTTTAAATCCAGAATTGGTCTGAAAATTCCCTCTTTTTTGGGAACTACAAACAGATTTGAGTAAAACCCCCGACCTTGTTCCACAGTTGGAACTGGGTGTATCACTCCCATCTTTAACATGTCTTCTACACAATGTAAGAATGCCTGTCTCTTTATTTGGTTTGAAGATAAGTTAGACATGTGGAACCTTCCCCTTGAGGGTAGTTCCTTGAACTCCAGAAGAAAACCCTGAGAGACTATTTCTAGTGTCCAGGGATCCTGAACATCTGTTGCCTAAGCCTGAGTAAAGAGAGAGAGTCTGCCCCCTACTAGATCCGGTCCCGGATCGGGGGCTACCCCTTCATGCTGTTTTGGTAGCAGCAGCAGGCTTCTTGGCCTGTTTACCCTTGTTCCAGCCTTGCATTGATTTCCAAGCTGGTTTAGTCTGGGAAGCGTTACCCTCTTGTCTAGAGGCTGCCGAGTTGGAAGCCGGTCCGTTCCTGAAATTGCGAATGGAACAAAAATTGGACTTATTCTTAGCCTTGAAAGGTTTATCTTGTGGGAGGGCATGGCCCTTTCCCTCAGTGATGTCTGAAATAATCTCTTTCAATTCTGGCCCAAAAAGGGTCTTACCTTTGAAAGGGGTATTAAGCAATTTTGTCTTGGAAGATACATCCGCCGACCAAGACTTTAGCCAGAGCGCTCTACGCGCCCCAATTGTAAACCCTGAATTTTTCGCCGCTAACTGCAAAGCGGTGTCTAAAATAAAGGAATTAGCTAACTTAAGTGCGTGAATTCTGTCCATGACTTCCTCATACGGAGTCTCCCTACTGAGCGACTTTTCCAGTTCCTCGAACCAGAACCACGCCGCTGTAGTGACAGGAATAATGCACAAAATAGGTTAAAGGAGGTAACCTTGCTGTACAAAAATCTTTTTAAGCAAACCCTCCAATTTTTTATCCATAGGATCTTTGAAAGCACAATTGTCCTCAATAGGAATGGTCGTGCGCTTGGCTAGAGTAGAAACCGCCCCCTCGACCTTAGGGACTGTTTGCCATGTGTCCTTCCTGGGGTCGACCATAGGGAACAATTTCTTAAATATAGGAGGAGGGACAAAAGGTATGCCTGGCTTCTCCCACTCCTTATTCACTATGTCCGCCACCCGTTTAGGTATTGGAAAAGCATCAGGGTGCACCGGGACCTCAAGGAACTTGTCCATCTTGCACAATTTTTCTGGGTTGACCAGATTGTCACAATCATCCAGAGTAGATAGCACCTCCTTAAGTAATGCGCGGAGATGCTCTAATTTTGATTTAAATGTCACAACATCAGGTTCTGCCTGCTGAGAAATTCTTCCTGTATCAGAAATTTCCCCATCTGACAAACCCTCCCTCACTGCCACTTCAGATTGGTGTGAGGGTATGACAGAAAAATTATCATCAGCGCCCTCCTGCTCTACAGTGTTTAAAACAGAGCAATCGCGCTTTCTCTGAAATGCTGGAATTTTGGATAAAATATTAGCTATGGAGTTATCCATTACTGCCGTCAATTGCTGCATAGTAACAAGCATTGGCGTGCTAGAAGTACTAGGGGTCGCCTGTGCGGGCATAACTGGTATAGACACAGAAGGAGATGATGTAGAACTATGTCTACTTCCTTCATCTGAGGAATCATCCTGGGCAACTTTACAATTTGTGACAGTACTGTCCTTACTTTGTTTGGACGCTATGGCACAATTATCACACATATTTGAAGGGGGAACCACATTGGCTACCATACATTCAGAACATGATCTATCTGAAGGTACAGACATGTTAAACAGGCTTAAACTGGTTAATAAAGCACAAAAACCGTTTTAAAACAAAACCGTTACTGTCTCTTTAAATGTTAAACAGGGCACACTTTATTACTGAATATGTGAAAAACTATGAAGGAATTATCCAATCTTTACCAAATTTTCACCACAGTGTCTTAATGCATTCAAAGTATTGCACCCCAATTTTCAAGCTGTTAACCCTTAAAATGTGGAAACCGGAGCCGTTTTTAATTTTAACCCCCTTACAGTCCCAGCTACAGCCTTTGCTGCGACTTCACCAATCCCAGGGGGGTATATGATATCAAATGAAGCCTTCTAGGAACGTTTTTAGTGGATTCCAGACCCACACACATGCAGCTGCATGTACTGTACTCAAAAGTAACTGCGCAGTAATGGCACGAAAATGAGGCTCTGCCTACTACAGAGAAAGGCCCTTCCTGACTGGGAAGGTGTCTTAACAAGTGCCTGGTGCTAAAAAACGTTCCCCAATGTTATAAAAGTGTGAAATTCAACTTCAAACTGCATATAATACTTAAATAAAGCAATCGATTTAGCCCTTAAGAGTGTCTACCAGTGTATAGCCCATAATAAGCCCTTTATTCTGTTTGAGACTAAGAAAATGGCTTACCAATCCCCATGAGGGAAAATGACAGCCTTCCAGCATTACACAGTCTTGTTAGAAAAATGGCTAGTCATACCTTGAGCAGAAAAGTCTGCCAACTGTTCCCCCCAACTGAAGTTCTCTCATCTCAACAGTCCTGTGTGGGAACAGCAACCGATTTTAGTTACTGTCTGCTAAAATCATAATCCTCTTTTAAACAGAACTCTTCATCTCTTTCTGTTTCAGAGTAAATAGTACATACCAGCACTATTTTAAAATAACAAACTCTTGATAGAAGAATAAAAAACTACAACTAAACACCACAAACTCCTCACCATCCCCGAGGAGATGCTACTTGTTCAGAGCGGCAAGGAGAATGACTGGGGGGGCGGAGCCTGGGAGGGACTATATGGACAGCTCTTGCTGTGTGCTCTCCTTGCCTTTCCCTGTGGGGGAGGAGAATATCCCACAAGTAATGGATGACACCGTGGACCGGACACACCAATGTTGGAGAAAGGGGTTGTCTATCTTTTTAAACAACAATTTTGGTGTTGACTGTCCCTTTAAGGTCACTTCTGTATAGCAACTGTCTGAAATGTTCCTATAGAGTGAAACAAGTTTGTACTCTGTGCCCACCTATTTCCTAGGGAAAAAAAACACGGGGGCAGCTGAGCTGTGAATCTGTACTCAGTACGGCGGTCACATCCAACCCTACAGTCAGTCTCTCAGTAGGGAAAAAGTAAAGAAGTGAAGGGGAGAGGGTAAAAGGGACATTGTACACTAGAGTTTTATAGTTATAACTGAATGTGGGTGCAGGGCACACTAGCAGCTTATGCTCCCCTGAAACAAACAATGCAATTGCTGAGAAAGCCTGCAGTGCACCTTGAGAATTATATATAAAATGTTTAGTTTTGCATAATAAAACAACTTTGCAATATATTTTCAATATTCATTTTGTTCTCTTTTCATGTAATTTAGAGCAATTTCTAACACTCAGATCTTGAAATGCAACTGCGGACTTCTCAAGGCTATAACCCTGCTACATATATGCCCCTAATTGGCGTTAACGGATGACATCACAATTGATACTAACTTTATGATAGTGACTCGCTTTGTTGTCTGCAGTGCAGAATAAAGCACAGATTGGCACTTCCAAATAAGGCAAATGGTGGGTGGAATTTGGCTATTGAAAAATAATTGCAGCAAAAAATGTTATTTTGGTTTAAAAGCGGCTGATATGTTATTCTATAGCAACACAACAGAAATGTCTTGTTATTACAAGGTGTTTACTGTCCCTTTAATTACAAATATATACCACATAAATAAAAACTAAAAAAAGAATTTGCTGTCCCTTTAAAATGCGATTTTAAACAATTTTCTAATTGACTTCTATTATTAATTTGTTATGTTCTCTTGGTATCTTTTGTTGAAAAGAATACTTAGGTAGGCTCAGAAACTGCCGATTGGTGGCTGCACATATATGCGTCGTTACTGGCTCACCGGATGTATTTAGCTAGCTCCCAGTAGTGCATTGCTGCTTCAACAAAGGATACCAAGCAAATCAAACTAATTACATAATAGAAGAAAATAGAAAAGTTGCTTAAAATTGTATTCTCCATCTAAATCATGAAAAAAAAAAAATTGGTTTCATGTCCCTTTAAGATCGATGTATTAAATCTATTGGATTTACTTTTGTCAAAACATATTTTTTAAGCAATAAACACATTCTTTTGCTGGTTTTTACTTAAACCACCGCCCCCCCCCCTTACCCCTATCTCTGAGTAAGAGCTATCTTCCCATCTCTCTCATACACAGCCAATAGGAACTTACCACCTGTTCTGTGTATTACTATAACGGTGCACTCTTGCGCTGCTGCTAGCCAGAAGGATTCGTTTTAACTACATCTGCACATACATTGAAACACTATCCTCTACTTTGAAAATTGTATTCATATGTGGCTATAACATACAATAGGCTCTCTTGCAAGCAGATAGGGTAATTTTGTAGCGTACTTTCACATAACTTTGTGTGAACACTTTGAATAGCAATTCTATGGCTACCTAAGGTGTAAAATCTGCATGCTCTGGTTTCTTGTAACAATATACACGTCTTGGGAAGCATCACTTATATCACTTGCATAAATGTCCTGTGGTTCTCATGCAGTTTTGCCTCAACACTTCCTACCTGATAAGTATGTGTTAAGGAACCTGTGCCTAAAATATCAGCTAACCATCTTTATGTAATAAACTGTGGATATTTTACGGTTTAATAAAGCCATTCTGCATTAATATTAGTGCTAGTCCCAGGACTTTCTAAGCAGTTAGCCTGTCCATATCACGCATGCAGTTTCAAGTAAATTAACTAATCTTACTCAAATTCCTTAAAAGGGATACTGAACCCATTTTATTTATTTCATGATTCAGATAGAACATGCCATTTTAAGCAAATTTCTAATTTATTCCCGTTATCAATTTTTCTTCACTCTCTTGGTATCTTTATTTGAAAAAGAAATGTAAGCTTACAAGCCGGACCATCTTTGGATCAGCACCTGGGTACAGCTTGGTGATTGGTGGCTAAATGTAGCCACCAATCAGTAAGCACTACCCAGGTGCTGAACCAAAAATGGGCTGGCTCATAAGCTTTACAGTCGTGCTTTTCAAATAAGGATACCAAGGGAAATTAAAAAAAAAAAATTTACACAAAAAAAAAAAAAAAACGACATACATACAATTTAAATTAAAAAGGTTTGACATCATGGAATCCAGCCCTTAAAATGGTTGTGTCTAAGTTGTTGTATATTGCCAATCTCAGTGCTCCCAATTTACATATGAATTACTGATGTGTGTGCTCTCAAGCACATTCACATTTCAAATTAAGTAAATTGCATGTGCATTACAGCTATATAATTTTCCGAACTTTTTAGGCCACATTTTGATGCTTGCACATAACTACTCCTTCCTAAAACCTTGGATGTTGTGACCACTGAAAATGTGACGTCGGCACTCTGGTGTGGAACATATTGCGCATGTGCGGGAGAAATGTATCCAAGAGTGTATCCATGGGTCTGTGCGTGCTACCGGGAACTGTCTAGAAAGAGAGAACCCAGGTTGCCCACAGTGATTGGCTAATGCAAATTTGTCTCACATGGGTTTGGAAACCCGCATATTTTACATTGAAGAGTGCAACAAAACTGCTTAAAAATTAAAACAGAAGGTATTAGTGAATTTTTAAAGCACATAATAAAAAGGGACAGAAAACCTCAATTTTCTTTCATGATTTGAACAGAACATACAATTTTAAACAACTTTCCAATTTACTTCTGTTATCAAATTTGATTCATTTTCTTGTTATGCTTTGCTGAAGGAACAACATTGCACTACTAGCAGCTAGTTGAAAACATCTAGTTAGCCAATCATAAGAGACAAAATGTGTGCAGGCACCAATCAGCGGTTAAGCTCCTACTAGTGTAGGATGTGCGCATTCATTTTTAACAAGGACTATAAAGAGAGCGAAGCCCATTTGAAAATAGGTGAAAAAAGTGAATGTACAAAAAGTGTCTTAAAATGACATGCTATATCTGAATCATGCAAGTTTAATTTTGACTTTCCTATCACGTTAACCTAGAGAATGAAAATATATTATTTGCCTTTTATATCCTTTTAAAGTGACATTGTACACTAGATTTTTCTTTGCATAAATCTTTTGTAGATGATCTATTTATATAGCCTAGCTGGAAGTGTTTTTGTAACTATGTACAGTTTGAAAATCAGCACAACGTTATTAAAAAAAATTACAAGAATCCTAACCAAGCCGCACAGTGTCCGATGTATACGTGCGTTTACGGACTCCTGCTGGCTCCCGTTTATGTTATCTGTCTTTTCATATGCAGGGAAAGGGGGGGGGGGGGAAAGAATGCACTTCTTGTTTTCCCAGCCCCTTTAACTGGGAGTCCCAGCCTAACTTCTTCAATATTGCTAATCTGGGAGCTTCTATGTAAGTTTTTAATAGGTATTATACTGGATTTTTAGATCAGTATCTGTGCATATTCTTCTATTACATGTAGTTATATGAAAATTGGTGTACACTTTCCCTTTAAGTCTGCTAGAAGAGCTAGAGGATTGTTTAGATCAGTTCAGGAGCTATTTCACATGGGTCCCCTGACTGGCCCAGCCGAGGAGAAAGGGCAAGACATACTAGAGAGGTGTGCTCGGTGTCTCAGAAATAGAAAACCCCTGCAAATTATGTTAACCTAATGACAACAGAAAAAGGGGGGGGGGGGACCATTTACTGTGTATGCAAATCTTTGAAAAAGGAGATTACAAGCCTAAAACTTTAATTACAGTTTCTCCAACATGGATATTTAAATGGAAAGATTTTTTACATTTCAAGAGGCATACTGGATAGAAACTAAACACAATTCCTAAGACACATTGTTATTCTTGCTTGCATAAATTATATGAATGATTTATTTGGAACCCATCTGCCCCTTACATGCTGCAGACGCAGAAACAGGAAGGCCTTGCTGGACCTTGAGACAAAAGATGAAATACTCCCTTGCCACATTATAGGACTGCCGTCAAAATATATTCCTTAAAAGCATCCCTTAACTTGCTTGACCTAAAACCTCTTGATGAAAGACTTGACAAATCCCTAGAAACAGAATCAAAGCTACTAAAATGTAACTTTACATCATTTTTTTATTGCGCATATATGTGCATTCAAATATTCTAACATTTTCTTGCTGGTAATTACATTTTCAAATAGTTATAGAAATTCTGTCAAGTATATAAAAGACCCCTATTTAAACATATGAAACTATATTTTTTGTATAAAAAGGATTATGCCGACACTGCCAGTTTTTATTCTGAAGCTAAAGTAAATACAACTGGGCCTTAAAAGGGAACGTCTATTTTTTTAAACAATATAAAAAATAAAGTAAACACCCAATATCTATTTCACAGCTTTGCACAACTAACATTGTTATATTAATAAACTTTCAAACCTCTAAAAACAAAAAATGTACGCCTGTTTCTAAGCCACTACAAGCCGCCTCTTACCTCAGTGCATTTTATTAGCTTGTCACAGCCACACAGCGCTAGTTCATGTGTGCCACGTAGATAACAATGTGCTCCCCCTCCAGTGGAGTCAGCACTGATTGGCTAAAATGCAAGTCTGTCAAAAGAACCAAGATAAGGGGGCAGTCTGCAGAGGCTTACATATAAGTTAATCACAGAAGTAAAAAGTATATTAATATAACCGTGTTGGTTATGCAAAACTGGGGAATGGGTAATAAAGGGATTATCTAACTTACATATAACAACATTTTTCAAGCAGATTGTCCCTTTAATGATCAATTTCTCACTAGCTGATAAGATCTCCCACTACTTTATCGCAGAAAAAAGAACTAATACATTTTAAAATGTCCTCTTAAATTTACAAAATGGTTTTAATCCCTTTAATGGGTTTATCCCAGATCTATAGCAAGTTTCCAAAAAGCTCTTAGAATTATAAAGTTTACTTTACAGAAGGTCTCTTTCTGGCAGGTTTTCATTTTCTACACATTTGATCCAAACCAAGGTAACAAAGGGACAGTCTAGGCAAAATTAAACGTTCATGATTCAGATAGAGCATGCAATTTTAAGCAACTTTCTAATTTACTCCTATTACTTATTCTTTGTTCTCTTGCTATCTTTATTTGAAAAAGAATGCATCTAAGTTTTTTTTTTTCTTCAGAACTCTGGACAGCATTTTTTTTTTATTGGTGGATGAATTTATCTACCAATCAGCAAGAACAACCCAGGTTGTTCACCAAAAATGGGCGGGCATCTAAACTTACATTCTTGCATTTCAAATAAAGATACCAAGAGAATTAAGAAAATGTGATCATAGGAGTAAATTAGAAAGTTGCTTAAAATGTCATGCTCTATCTGAATCCCCAAATAAAAAAATTTGGGTTCAGTGTCCCTTTAAATAAGGTGATTTATGACTATGCTTTGCATGATATAGTGCTGAGCTCATTATTTACACTTAGCCCAAGATTGATGGGAGTTATTTGAATTGATGTGCACTATTATCTGTTTGCATAATTATTAGCAGATAATTTACTATTGCTGATTATATGTACTGTATAGATAAATGTGTAAGGCCTTGTCCTGTTATCGATATATAGTCCTAAGTGCTTTTGACTTTTTATTTATTTTTTATTATTTTTAATAAATTGTGATATGTACCAGATTCAAACATCTATAAGTATATATTTGTTATTTTAAGAGCGGACTAGATATTTTTTACCTAACTTTATAGTTGTTATTTACCATTGCATATAGATATTTAATTTATGTTTAGGTTAGAATGAAGTCCAGGCTTATTTTGTTAAGAGGGCCCTTGCATTGGTGGAGAGATAAAGATAAATACCCCACCTTGATCAAATTGACAAAAACCCTATTTATGCATCTCAGGCACCTCAACGCCATCTGAGTGCCTCTTCTCTGCTGCAGGCAAAATAGCTTGCAAAAAGAGAGCCAGCCTCAGCCAGGAGCATGTGGATATGTTGACATTTTTGCATTTCAATGCAAAGTTTCTGAAAGAGCGAATAACAGAATGTTATAAACTGTGATCGTCTACCTTGTTCTAGTTCTACCTTTTTTCAAACAGTTTGTGGTTTTGTTTTGCTTAATTATAAAAATGTGTTCTGCTGCTTAAAAATTGGACAGAGTTGTGTTAAGTTTTAGTCTGAAGTTGTATATTTGTAACACAACAGTGTGTCTGACCATTTCCATTCCATTTCCATGGAACAGATGCTATTCTGTTAAAGTTATAGGTTCTGTTATATTTACTCTTTTTTTTTATTTATTTTTTTAAACTTTGTTAATTTCTTTATTCATAATAAATGTTCGTTTATTAAGTTTTTGTCTTTGTCAAATATTTGAACCACATTACTGAAGAGACTAGTAATAACAGTATTGTGATTTTATAGATTGAGTTTTGCCAAAATGTGTGTTAGAATTTTGAATCTGTTATATGGGAAATCCTTAGGAAAAACCTAAACTAATAATCTTAAAGGGAAAGCCAACTCCAAAATTGTTATTGTTTAAAAAGATAGATAATCCCTTTATTACCCATTCCCCAGTTTCGCACAACCAACATTGTTATATTAATATACTTTTTACCTCTGATTACCTTGTAACAAAGCATCTTTTGACAGACTTGCATTTTAGCCAATTCGTGCAGTTTCAGCCACAATTCCACAGGAGAGAGCACAATGTTATCTATATGTCCCACATGAACTAGCAGTCTCTTGTTGTGAAAAGCTAATAAAAAAGCAAGTTTTAAGAGGCTGTCTGTAGCGGCTTAGAAACAGGCAGACATTTAGAGGTTTAAATATTACAAATATCAATGTAAAAATGTTGGTTGTGCAAAGCTGGGGAATGGGTAGTAATGGGAGTTTTTTTATCTTTTAAAATATTTTTTGTGTTGCCTGTCCCTTTAAGGTGGTGGCAGCAGAGATAGTTTAGTGTGGGTGGCATTAAAGTGGAGTTTGGGCATTTTTCTGATTCCAAGACAAACTACAGCGTTTGTTAACCCCTTTACCTAATAAACTAAGGAACAGGCTTGCCTGGAGTGGCTAAACTGTGGCAAACTGGTTAAATTGGAAAGTGCCCGTTAACCCTTTCCGTGTCAGCAGGTGACAGTTGCAGGGTTTGTTAACCCTGTACATCACACGTTACGTAACAAACCAAAGATACATTTCCCAATATAAACATAAAATGTGGTAAACCCCAAGATAATTGTTGGGCTCAGATTGATATCTATGAACTTTCAACTCAAACTGGTTACGTCAAGTCACAATTCTTTTTAAAGGGACATGTGACCCACATTTTTTTCTTTCATGCTTTTGATAGATAATACAACATTTAAAAAAATCCAAATTTACTTCTATTATCAAATTTGTTTAATTCTCATGTTATTCCTTGTAGAAGAGATACCTAGGTAGGTAGTGTGCACATGCCTGAAGCACTGCATAACAGGTAATAGTGCTGCAATCTAGGGCTCTTGCTAATGTATAACATTGTTGCAAAACTGCTGTTATATAGTAATGCACACTCCTGAGCTTACCTTCCTACTTTTCAACAAAGGATAACAAGAAAACAAAGAAAATTTGAGAATAAAAGTAAATTGTAAAGTTGTTTAAAATTGTACGTTCTGAAAGAAGATTTTGGGGGTTTTATGTCCCTTTAAGTATAAGCCTTAACGTGTCAATCAATAACAATGCAGTGTCTCATCTTGAGCCAGGGTGGATTTGCTTTAAATATAATCAATTAAAATTATGATTTAAATCACAATTTAAATAAATCAGCAAGACTTGATTTAAATAAGTTTTTCTACAAAAAGACTCATTGTTGCTGGTTGTTCATTTTAATATTGACAACTAGATGAAGGCTTTTTAATTTTTAAAATAACTAACTTTATAGTAGATGTGAATTTGTACTTTTCGCAGCAAATGAATGGGGAAGATGGCAGCCACCAGCGTTATTGGGCTCCTTTCAAAGCTGTATTTCTTCTTATGAAAGTGCAAAACACTAAGGTTTGTGCAAATCAAGTTCTTAGTGAGTTGCACTTTCACAAAAAGAAATGCGGCTTCAAAAATAGCCAAATACCGCTGGCCGCCGCCTTCTTCCCATTTGTTTGCTTACAAAGAAGTATGAATGCAGAGGTCTACTTTTTATAATAGTTTTATAGTTATATCAGATAATAACCATTTGGTTATATAGCATTAGAAATACATAGAAAATTATGAAATTGTGAGATGAACTGTTTCCAGTTTAAAAGGTTAATTATTTCTATTTTGACAACTTTTCTGCTGTACTTTATTGGAAGTAAAAAAATAATCATTACCTCAATATCAATTCGAATTGATGGTAAATGGTAAACTATTATTAGGCATAATCTGATTAAACAGACTTTTATGGCCGAGAAACGTGTTGCAATATTAGGGTGTCTACATGGAACTATTGTAACACCATTCATTGTGCATATGGTTTTATATTATTTTTTTTTTATTATTTAAACCACATTCGCAACTGCTAATATATTGAATATACCATCATCGCGGTGTGAGACCAGCAGCCCGAGTAACCCTGTTTATCTGGTTATAAGCATTTGGTTGGTAAATTAATATACACATGAAGCGCCCTCTTTTGTCTTTCGGACATTTATAATCCTCATTTCAGGATGAATAACCCTGTCAAAGTAGAAAATGATATGGTCCCCGAAACGTTACATTAAAAGTAACGTGTTTTTTTTCAAAAGACCAGCGAGTGCAATCCATGGTTCATTAGTGCATCCTGAAGGAGGTGACTATTCTTCAGTGAAGCCATTTGTGAGCTTCACACTGTCTATGGAAGTGAGCTGATTTTATGTGTGCAGAACTGGCCACAAGGTAGGGGAATAAAAATTAAATAAAGATGAAAAGAAGAAAAAAAAATATATGTAACATGAGATATATATAGAGATATATAGAGAGATATATATAGATATATATATATAGATAGATATATATATATATATATATATATATATATATATATATATATATATATATATATATAGAGAGAGATATATATATATATATATATAGAGAGATATATATATATATATAGAGATATATATATATATATATATAGAGATATATATATATATATCTCATGTTACATATAATTTTTTTTCTTCTTTTCATCTTTATTTAATTTTTATTCCCCTACCTTGTGGCCAGTTCTGCACACATAAAATCAGCTCACTTCCATATCACAAATGGCTTCACTGAAGAATAGTCACCTCCTTCAGGATGCACTAATGAGCCGACTGAACTACTGAACAAAGCAAACAGTACAGTGCCCCGTATCAGGTTGCACACTCCAGGAGAGTGCACAGCAGTGTTGTTGTGAAGACCACATGGGTCAGGCAGCATCAGATAATGATCATGTCTGAAAACCTCTCGAAACTCAGTGAAAAATTGTAGTTAAACCAGAGAGGATTATAGTGTAGGGATAATGATTAAAATTTTACTAAGATATGATATATACAATACAAAGGTGGTACAACAGGCAAGAACAAATCTTACATGTTTTGTGCCTTTGTGGCAAAGTGCCAATATAACAGAAGACTTGCAAGATTTATGTGCCACTGTTCTAGAGTGTGTGCGCGTATATTTATTTATATCTCAATCACAAGTATCTGCACTCTCACTGCCAGGTAGTCAACAACCAGGGTGCTTAGTGAGGATTACATTTCAATAGTAAAACTGCACTCACTGGATTTGTGAACAAAATAGATTTTGTTATATGATAGTGATGTTTCAGGATCCACAGACCCCTTCCTCAGACCAAGCAACATAGTGAAACAAAGTGATCTTAAATACCCTTTAGCCCTTCCCCTTAAGTTTGAAAATTGCGCCAAAATGTGACCCCGTAGTCATGGTAATAATTATCAACAACATTTTGAACAAGTTGTCAAATTAAATACATAAATAAATCCAGACATGAGATATAAATTATAGGATTGTTGATAAAGGTTACCATGACTACGGGGTCACATTTTGGCACAATTTCAAACTTAGGGGGAGGGGCTAAAGGGTATCTAAGATCGCTTTGTTTGTTTCACTATGTTGTTTGTTCTGAGGAAGGGGCCTGTGGATCCCGAAACGTCACTATGATATAACAAAATAAATCTATTTTGTTTCCAGCACAGGAGGATAAGAGTGTAGTGGAAAATGGTTACAAATTAAACCCTTTTTTATTGAAAAATTGCTAATGATAGCTTTATTTTATTAAAAAAAAAAAAAAAGTGTGAAACCTCTAATATAAATTTAAAAAAAAACCCAGAAATAAAATATCAGAAATGGCATTAAAAGTAACCACTATAACTTCACATTGCTTTCTCCACTTACAGAATAAATAA
The DNA here is from genome assembly GCF_027579735.1 of Bombina bombina. NCBI lineage: Eukaryota > Metazoa > Chordata > Amphibia > Anura > Bombinatoridae > Bombina > Bombina bombina. The sequence continues at coordinate 407,469,189 of NC_069500.1, forward strand.
TGAACCCTGGTGATAGGCACAAAAACAAACATATGAACGGAAAGCTGGCATTCAAAGGAATTTACAAGCTTCATTTTTGCATGAGCCTATCCACCAAGTCATTTCAAGCAGAAGTGGTAGAGGAAACATGCTTTTAAGCTGAACAAACAATTAAATGCACAGGTAGCCAAAGAGTTTTATTAGTTAAAAATACTTGATTTGGGGTGAATGTCCTTACTTGAATGCATCCCTTTAAGATTTTGACTTTTAGGTCAACAAATTCATGTCTCTTTGAAGACCAAACGGTTACGCAATTATAGGAAGGGCCTTGTTTCAGTATTAATCAATGTCAACTGTCATACACAATAATAGCATATACAGCTTAAACACTTATAGGTTTCCAATTAAGAGACAGCACCAGTTACAATGCTAAAAACCAAAGATGGCAGCAAAATGTGTAGTATACTCATACCAGCAGGAAGCGAAAAGATGGCTGCTGTAGTAGAGATATTAATGGCAAAAGATAAAAATAAGACTGGCATGGAGTTTTTATTTAGTTGACATAAGTGATTTATTACTTTAGCACAAACAGCAGAAACATTTAACTGTTCTGCATAGCATGCTATGAAAGCAGATCAAATTAAACAGCATACTAAATTTAACTAGCTCTCTGCCAAAGAGGCTAATCTATACAAACCCTGTGTATAATGCAGGAAGATTGGGGTTTTCACTGTCCCACTGAGACAGTGTCTCATTCCTGGCAGGTTATTTTAAGACATCTTTAAAAATGCAGCTGCTATGTATTCAGGGTCAGCCTGCAGTGGATACATGTTCAATACATTAAGCAAACAATATAAGATTGTGTTTCTATATACAGGGTTATATTCAACAATTTGCTAGACTGATGCAAGGGGTAAGCAAAATGAAGATTAGGATGGTGTTGTGAGGAAAAACTGGTGGAATATGTGAAGAGAAAAAACCTGGAAGAGTTTGACAGCAGATATTAGGCTAGAAAGAGTGAATATGACAATGTAAAGAGGGAAGTAGCATGCATCAGAAAAATATAGCCCACTTCCCAGTTATATTTAAACAATAAAATGCTATGGTGCTCCAAAACTAAAATGGTAAAGATTCAAATAGAGCATGCAACTTTAAACCGTTCCAAGCTACTTCTAATCACCTCATTTGCTCCATTCTCTTGGTATCCTTTGTCAAAAAAAGCATACCTAGTTAGGCTCAATAGCAGCAATGCACTACTGGGAGCAAGCAGTGTATTGGTGGCTGTACATATTATATGCCTTTAGTAATTGGCTCACCTTATGTGTTCAGCTAACTCCTAGTAGTGTATTGAGGCTCCTTTGACAAAAGATACCATGAGAATGATGCACATTTGATAGTGAGACGTTGGAAAGTTGTTAAATTTGATATTTGACCCTGGCATATTGTGTAGCCAAACTTTCCTATATAGGGAAGCATTAAATACAAAATACCCCAACCATAATTATATCAATGTAGACAAATAAATTGTTTTCAGTTCTATACCTCTAGGAAAGTAGCGATATCTAGCTAGCAGGTCATATGACCCATTATTAGAGGAAGACACTCATTACAAGAGGTAGAGATGTCAAACTGTGTTAATGTATGTTTGTAAGAGAAGTGATACCCTCCCATGCCAGTTACATTCCAAAGTGAAAATACTTTGTCTACTTGGAAAATAAAAACCTTATTTTCAGATATATGCACAGCATCCTTCAGACACTAAACTGCAAAAGGTCTGCATAGAAAGTAAATGTATTAAACTTTCACTTAGTTAGCAAAATTTGAATTGGTTTGTTGACCATGGAAATGCCACTTTAAAAATCCTCATCCTCACAGCTGGAGCAATTAGGAACAGATGTAAATGAGATACTACATTATTTAAAAAACAAACAAAAAAACAAACAATCTCTGTGTAGAATGTCGCAAATAGGCTTGTGAGTTCTGGAGTAGGCATAAATAATAAGATATCACAATAGTTTTTGTACTATATAAAAACTTGTTTTGTTCAAATACTTACCTTTTAATCCTGACAGCCACTCCAGCGATTCACCCATCCGTCGGAAGCGCTGCAGCGGCTGTCAGGATTTAAAGGTAAGTATTTGAACTAAACAAGTGAAATGTAAAGTTTGATGAATTAAAGTGCCCCTGTTTTTAATAGGATTATTAAAAACCGGGCACCGATTCGTCAAACATTACCTTCACTTTAAACATTTTAAAAGTCTAGAGGGCCATATGAAGTCATCTCTTTCAAATGTGTGATTGAATGTATGAAATACATTCCAGAAATTTCCCCCTTTTAGAATGTTAAATATTCAGAGACACATGACAGCTCATTTAAAGGGACAGCAAACCCCTTTAGAATGGTATATAAATGTGTAGTTATAAAATAATGAAACAACTTTGCAATATACTTGCCCACTCCATACAATGGAGCTATGAAAATTGTGCTTTTCGTAATTCTCAGAACTTGAAATGCACCCTGCTGAATTCAAAAGCTAGATCTGCTACATACATGTCCCTAACTGGGATTTAGTTAATAAGAAATGTGAAACATTAACGCATTTTAAACTAAAATTACAGTGCTCTCCACAGACAATGTTGCCAGCCAGGAGGCATTTTGAAGTAGCTGGGTGGCGACAGTGTAATATTTTCTATTATAATATCATCAACCATAGTTTTAGACCGTTCCATAATTACTGGTCAAACATTAGCGTCTAATGGGTTAGCAAATCCATTTAAAAAAACATACATCTGCTAAACATTGCACATGAAACACATTAAAATTGGTGTAAACTAGTAAATTAAAGGGATAGTAAATTCCAAATTAAACTTTCATGATTCAGATAGGGCATGCAATTTTAAACAACTTTCTAATTTACATTTATCAAATTTGCTTTGTTCTCTTGTTATTCTTAGTTGAAAGCTTACCCTAGGTAGGCTCATATGCCAATTTCTAATCCCTTGAAAGCCCCCTCTGCATTTGACAGTTTTTAACAGCTAGAGGGCATTAGTTCATGTGTTTTATATAGATAAATAACTTCACGTGCATGAGCACAGTGTTAAAGGGACAGTCAAGTAAAAAAAAATAACTCACGATTTAAATAGGGTATGTAATTTTAAACAACTTTCCAATTTACTTTTATTACCAATTTTGCTTTGTTCTCTTGGAATTCTTAGTTGAAAGCTAAACCAAGGAGGTTCATATGCCAATTTCTTAGACCATGAAGGCCGCCTCTAATCTGAAAGCATTTTGACAGTTTTTCACCACTAGAGGGCGTTAGTTCATGCGTTTCACATAGATAACATTGAGCTCAGGCACGTGAAGCTCCTAGGAGTCAGCACTGATTGGCTAAAAATGCAAGTCTGTCAAAAGAACTGAAATAAGGGGGCAGAGTTTGCAAAGGCCTAGATAAAAGGTAATCACAGAGTTAAAAATTATATTATTACAACTGTGTTGGTTATGCAAAAATGGGGAATGGGTAATAAAGGGATTATCTACATTTTTAAACAACACAAATTCTGTTTACTGTCCCTTAAAGTCAGTACTAATTGCCTGAAATGCAAGTCTGTCAAAGATCTGAAGTTAAGATACAAGGTAATTACAGAGGTAAAAAGTATATTTCTAGAACAGTGATGGTTATGCAAACTGGGGTATGGTAAATAAAGGGATTATCTATCTTTTTAAAACAGTAACATTTGTGTTGTTTACTATCCCTTTAATGCAAAGATAACCAGGTGACTGCTTTACATACCAAATTATTGCATTAGGATGTTTACCTTACAAAAGCCGGGAGTTTGTTTGGGCTAACAACAAGACTTGGAGCAACCATGTCATTTTTTACATAAATGCAATATATGCTCCAGAATATTATAGCAAAAAGAGCCTAAAAACTATCAACCCTAAGAATTTGTTTACAAACACCAGTATTTCTCGGTCATTCACTTCTCTTGGGTGAAAAAACTAGTATACTCTAGGTGAGTATTTGTTCAGCACCCTTAGGGAAAGTAGCCTGACAGAAGTGCTGATGATGAAATTCCAGGATGCCAGAGCTGTATCCATGGCAAATGTCATCCTGATTAACTGCTAGTGTAAAAACAGGGTGTTAACAAAAGCAACACAAATCTGACATTGACAGCATTATATTTAATTACTTATAGAACTCATTACATTTAATAATATGTATATTTCCATAAGATATTTTTGTCCTTAAACTCTGCAGTAATTCTGATTTCAAGCTGAATTTAAAACACCTATTATACATTAATTTACATTAAATGAAAGGAGGTAGGTCCATGTCCCTATCTAATCCCACATAATAAATTTGGGGCTCAAATGTTGAAATTACAAATTTAATGACATTGCATCCTTGAAATACTTTTAAGAATTTGAATCTGCTGTTGTCATTAGAGATCCTGGGGTACAGGTTTAATATGTGGTTAGAATAGTAAAACAATCAGACTAATATAAAAATACAAATAGGACCCACTAAACAGATTGTAGACTACATGGTAGTAGTATTTTAGGACTTTATGCGGCTATAATTACTTCCTCACCTATATTGAATAGCCATTACATGTAGCCATAAGAAGCAGATTTGCAGGAGTCTCCTCCTACACTAACAAAAGTACTAGATAGTATTTAAACATCAATTGCTCAATATAGAGAGTCCTCTTAAAGGGACATGAAACCCAATTTTTTTTCTTTTATTATTCAGATAGAGAATAACATTTTAAACAACTTTCTAATTTACTTCTATTATTTAAATTGCTTCATTCTCTTGTTATCCTTTGCTGAAATGTTTATCTTGGCAAGCTCAGGAGCTATATATATATATATATATATATATATATATATATATATATATATATATATCTATATCTATATCTATATCTATATCTCGATTGTCATTGGCTCACCCATATGTTCAGTTAGAAACCAGTAGTGCATTGCTGCTTTCCCCAAGGCAGAACATACAGTGATGTGAGAGGTCATGGCAGAAAATGCAGCATGCCTGCAGAAAGAACACGACACATGCAGGAACTGTTAGCGCTGCTCCACATTAGGCAGTTCTCTTCAAACAGAGCTGTGCTCTGGCTGCACTGTATACATTTTCCTTAACACAGTGCATCCAGGGCAAAGTGCTGTTTGAAGTGAGCAGTGAAATATGCAGTAGCGCTGCAAAGCAGCAGCACATTGCTTGTTAATGGGCTCTCAAGAGATTTCAAATCCACCCCTAGCCTTTCCCAGTCTGCAAAGCTGTTTATTCTGAATGTAAGAGCACTGCATCTTTTTATTACTACATTTCTATGTTAGTCCAAGAGAAAAGGAAAAAGATTTATTAAAGAGACATTTTAAATGTCTTTCTTTGTATGCAGCTAATTTGCAATGCAATTTTCAACTACTGCACTATATTATAAAACATTAAAAATTGCTTTATTCTTTAGTTAACCAACACATTGCAATTAAACTGGTGCCTTAGTGTAGCTGTCTAACTTAAAATTGAATTTTATTTAAAAATGACCTGCAGGAACATTTTCACTAAAAAAAATCTCATTGCAGAAAGAAAAGTTCTGCCTCTGGGGCTGCTCTTTCAACAAATGATACCAAGAGAGGGAAACAAATTAGATAATATAAATAAGTTAGTAAGTTGTTTAAAATCGTATTCTCTATCTGAATCATGAAAGAAAATAAAAATTTGGGTTCCATGTCCCTTTAAGGTTGCTTTTTGAACAGGAGATGTATGGCCCATATATTTAACAAATAACATTAAACTACAAAGGCTGCTGAGCAATAATCATCTACTTTGTTTGTGGTGATATTTCACCTGGGATAGGTTTTGCACAACCCAACAGTATAGTGAGTAAAATAACAGTAAAGTCAAAAATCAACTTTCATTATTTTTTCATAATTTACTTTTGTTTACTGTTATCAAATTTGTTTTGTTCTCTTGGTATATTTTATTGAAGAGTAAAACTAGGTAGAGTACTAGACACATGCACACTCCTGAGCTCCTATAAGCCTATGGTCGCAGTGTTTTGCAACATTGTATAACAAAGCTACAAATAATGTTGCAAAAACACTGCTGCCATATAGAGTACTAAGGACATGTGCACACTCCTGAGCTCTTATGAGCCTACCTCATTTTACTGTTCAATAAATAAAAGGGGCGAGAGAGGAGAAAGAGAGAGGCGAGAGAGGCGAAAGAGAGAGGCGAGAGAGGAGAAAGAGAGGTGAGAGAGCCACAGAACAGCTATTTCAAATGTCGACATAAAAAAGTAAAGAAATTATTTGAAAACAATTCAATACACTCCAGCAGGTAAAACTGATAACTGGGAACACGCTAAAGCGAAGAAAACTGTACAGTACAATGCCCCTTTAACACTACATGTTCCAAGACACCTGTAAATCAATAAGCTTGAAAAGACTGCTCCAGGGTTTACTTGAGGACTTGAAAGTTGCATGCACCTGTCTGAATTTATTTAGATGACAGCTCATTCACATCATTATAAAGGAAGTAATAATCCCGATAAGCTAGTGCAGGTTCTCCACAAATTATGCACAGCAAGATTCTAGAAAGTATGCCATGTGAGTGCACGTGGATTTTGCAACCATCTGTGCCTATTCGAGTAAGACCACATTCAAAAAAAGAACCAATCAATGCAGTTCAAATTTCATGTGTATGGAGGTGCAGTAAAAGTTTGCATTGATGCATAGCTGTGCGTAAAAATCATATGTTTGCAGCTGCTGTTGAAATCCATAAAATAGTGTCTAATTCTGTGAAAAAACATTTAAGTTTGCATTAGTGCGTGAAAACCATATGAACATCAGTCATTTATTTCTTTATTTTGGAAAAACAATGGTCTCGATTTGTATAAAAATATGTGAGACTGCGTCCTTTCACGGTAGTTTATCTGTAATTGCTGTGTGGATCTGAGGAATCAGTGCCATAAAAACTATGTGGATACTTTTTTCTTTGTGTGCTCCTGAGTTCTATTTATTCCATAGCTCAGCAAGGAGATTAAAAAGGGTCAGTAAAGTTAAAATTAAACTTTCATGATTCAGACAGAGCATGCAATTTTAAACAACTTTCTCATTTACTTGTATTGACAAACTTGTTTTGCTCTCTTGGTATCCTTAATTGAAGAGTAAATCTAGTGAGGCTCATAGGAGCTCAGTGGCGTGCACGTATCTTTAGAACGCAATGGCAGCAGTATTTGCAACAATGTATAAAACTGCTAGAAACTATATTGCAAAACACTAAAGATATGTGCACACTAAGCTCATATGAGCCTGCATGCTCTATCTGAAACACAGAATTTTAATTCTGACTTTACTATCCCTTTTGAAAACTTTAGTGATAAGTTTTGACACATGGGACATTTCTGTTTTTTTTTTGTTTTTTTAAATAGCAATTCTAGAGAATATGGCACCTGTGGAAAATGAAAAACTTTTTTTTTTTTTTTTTAAATGAAGAAAAAGGTCTAGAAAAGGATCATCTAATAGCACTTTTGCTTATCAAATATTCCAAGAGTTGAGAAATTATCAATTTCTCTCCTATTCACAGACAGTTAATTTATGCTATTACAGTTGTGACCTTTCAGGATCTTTTGAAAAGGGACATGAAAGTCAAAATTTAAAAACTTTCATAATTCAAGTAGAGCACACCATTTTAATTTCATTTTACTTCTATGGCCAAATGTACTTTGTTCTTTTTGTATCCTGTGCCTTATTAGGCTGAGAAGCAGCCAATCACTACTGGGAGCTAGACTGTTTGGCGGCTACACAAATATGCCTCGTCAATGGTTCACCAGATGTGTTCAGTTAGCGCCTAGTATTGCATTGCTGCCATGGAGCGGACTTGAATTAAGTGTTTACAGGGGTTAAATAGATATATGCAAACAATAGTGCAATCTTAAAATGATAAAACATTAAAATATTTTCTTTTTACCCTTTAACAATAAGCAAATCACATTCCCTACGGCAAAACATCCATATCTAGCAAAACTTTGTCCATTGCATACTAGGATTACATAAAAATAAAAAGGTAACAATTAGCACAAGCGCTCGTGCTCAATGTTTAAAATGGTTCATTATGTGTATTTAATAGCAATGTTAGCTGGGTCTTATTCAAGCAGATGAATAGAAACAATATTTGACACTCAAAATGGGGTTACACACAAAGTAGAAATACAGCTCGGGACTCGCAGAGCACTGCTAGTCTCAAGTGGAAAAAACACTGCTGATCCAATTAGCAGCAATAGTTACACATTGGATACAATAAGCAGCACTAGTCACACAATCAGCAGCGCTTTCAGCTTGGGAACTGCAGTGTTGTGCTGGTCCTGAGCAGTACTTCTACTGTGTGTTTAACCCCTCTGTCAGGGTTAAACACACAGTATTCTAGGGTCAATAGTCTTAAAATAACATGCAAAAACAGATTAAACCATGTAAAAAAATGTTCTGTTGCTATAATGGCTGTTTAATTAAAAATAAGGTAGACATGTAATACTGTCAGTTCTCTGTGAAATACAGTATGTACAGAGTGCCCAGTGAGTGTGAAACAAGTAATTCAGGAAGCTGAGGTGAGAGGCCAAGGGAGGTCAGACTCAGAAGCCCTAGTAGCAGAAACAGGCCTGAAGGTTTAGCAGAGAACAAGACCCTGTAGGTAGCAGGTACAGGAATAGACAATGACCAGAAGGAACCCAGGACAGTAAATACAAACTTTGCGCTATTCTCGTCTTCTGCCGTTGCCCCACTTGCCAGAGGAATCGTGAGACCTTATAAAGCGCATGCTTTTACTTGTTACAGCATTTACATTTTACATTACTGATCCAAGATACTTGTTACAGCATTTACATTTTACATTAGTGATCCAAGATTATGCTGTGCAAAGAGGTTAAACACATAGGTAAAGTCACACTGGTGCTGCAAGCATTTGGAACATGCAATATTTGAATTCATTGTTCCTTTAAAAAGAACTGTCATTCTTTGGGATGAGTCAGAGGCAAATAATATAGGACTTGCCTAAAAGTAGACCTACAACAGCTCTGACTTATTAAGCAGAAACTAAAGAAATACTACAAAAATCTGATTGAAAAGGAACTGTTCATCTGAATATGTAATCTTTATTTTTGTAAATGTCTAATAATATGGAACAAAAATAAAAATTAATTTTATCATAAAAAGAACTGTCAGCGTTTGTCATAATGCGGGTTGCTGGTATTTCATCTTTCTGCTCAGTGGCCCAAGCAAGAGAGCTGTGATACACATGGTCAACACTCCCCATTAGATGTCATCAAGGATCTAATGGACTGAGTGAGCAGGTACTGAAGCAGGATTTACAGATCATTACCCTTAATTAGTCTTCTCTTAGAGCAACATGTAGTGCCTCTATAGTAGGCTATGGCTGTCATGCACACAATCTAATCCAACATCTCTCAAACCCCACAGCAACCCCAATATGCCCTACTGCATTTACAAAACTAAACAGAACAGGCAGCTGTATTTGTCGACTGCTGGTAATTCCAAGGTCACTGTAGCCTCTAGAGTGGGAACTGACATTTATTTTATACATAGGAGCTAAAAACGAGGCAAGAGTAAAACTCCCTGAGACGTATGCTGTGTACATGCTCCTCACAGCAACATCATAACTAAACTAGCAGAGCCCAGCATCCCAAATAACTTTACACACAGGTCAGAAGCAGTTCACCTAGAAAGGTAATTATTATTATACAACATCAGTCACTCTCTGCACATAGGCCGTGTTCTATTGTCCCTTTCCTTGTTTTTACATTTATCCCTCTCTGCTTTAGAATCCCACAACCTACTGCTCCTGATATATTTAACTTCCTTTCCAAAAGGGACAGACATGGATGACTTGAAGTCTTGTATTTTACATATCAGACATGAAACACTATGAGACTGCAATATATGTAATTGTAGGTTGTAAGAACAAGTTAACTTACAGGAGGAGACGGTGGCAAAATATGGAAATGTTTACTAAATGTTAAGAATTGGAAGCTCATACTCCAGATTTTGCAAGCCAACTATTTTGCAAAATGTATTAATATCTGTCCCTTGCTAGTCTCAGATAATAAGGCTAACTTCCAACTATAAATTATTTAAAGATTTGATGGCCTAATTCATTAAAATGGACAAATGGTAAAATACAATGGGCGGGAATACATGTAACAATTTTATTACAAGGCTTCAGATTGTGATATACTAAATATTCAGTATGTAAAATGTTCATGTAAACCATCCATTGGTGAAAAAGGTCTGAACAGACATCCTGAGAGAAAGAAAATTCCGTCCATCGCATGAGCTTATTTTCCTACCCACAATAAACCTTCCCTCTACCTTAAGCTACGCTGTTGTAAGGAATAGCAAGCTAATATCCTTTGTAACCAATCCTGTATTTCAGACATGATCATGCAGAGCAATTTTGTGTTTAGTCTGATGCTTGGGTTACTCTGGACACAGCTGGGAGTGATTAGCTTCACATGTGAGAGGTCAGCAGCGACTCCCATAGGCCCACTGTGAAGCTCTGTGATTGGCTAGTGAGTGAGGGGCGGCTGCTGGCAGTCATGAGAGAGAACATGATAGGGGTAAAAAAGTTGTAAGTAAACGAACAAATAGCTGCACATCCAAGTTCCTAGGAAGAATGAGGTCATCTAAGCTGACTAATAGGGAAGCCTGGAATTATGAAACAGACACTTTAATGCCAGAATCAGTGGAGTTTTGTATTGCTCCAAATGGTTCAATAAAGGGGGCCCCTAAAAATGTTGAGAAATTCTAAAAAAGTACCTCTTCATAGCTTGTTTAGTGCAGAACTGCAGATGCAGTTGTATTGGGACTATCGGCCCCTGATTACACATCATCATCATACAGTAGACAAGACACTAAGCTTCCTGTAACCCAAGTTTGGAGCTGTAAAAGAGAAGCGTTTTATGTAGCACTTTTTCAGGTTCTACCAATTGGAATATGTGCAGGCCCAGCAGATTCACTATATACTATTATTATATTTCATTGCATGTTAGATAGCTGTGGCAAAAACTGTAAAATAAAAACTGTAAAAAATGTGTACAATTTTTGCATAGATTTTAGAAATATTGAAAATGGCCAAGTGGCCACTGTTATTACTGTAATCACCTTACTAAATTGTCATCAAGGGTAGCAATATGTGAAAGAGAGGCCCATACGGGCTCTTGGGGGTTATAATATAGAATAGAGAGGCCCTATTGTGCAGTACAGAAATAAAAGCAGCTTTTTTTGCAAGGTGTTTACTGTTACCACAGTGATCACCTGACTATACAGACAAAATGTATATATTATTGTAAGAAAGGGACTCGTCTACTAGAAAATAAACTTTATTAAGGGTTTCTAGACATAACCGATTTTTTTTTTTATCATGTATATAATGTAACATCCTCAAGTTTTTTTTATTAACCACCATTTGAAAAAGCAGAATATTCTCTTTCAAATGAGGGGTCTTGGAGGCAGCTATTATTATTATTATTTGTAGCTTTGTTATACAATGTTGCAAACCACTGCTGCCATAGGAGTTCTAAAGACACATGCACACTCCTGAGCTCTTATGAGCCTACCTAGTTTTATTCTTCAATCAAACATACCAAAAGAAAGAAGCCAAATTTGATAACAGAAGTAAAATTGGAAAGGTGTTTAAAATTGCATGCTCTATCTGAATCACAAGGTTTAATTTTGACTTTACTGTCCCCTCAAGCAAAACAAAACCCCCAAACTGTTTGAAAAGAGAGTTAGAACTAGAAATAGGGATAGACTATCGCCGTTTAGCCAAGGTGGGATATTTATCTTTGTTAGCTCCACCAATGCAAAGGGTTTTCCTCCTTGGTAAGGAGCCTCTCAATAAAGTAAGCCTGGACTTCATTGCTAACTTGGCTGCCCCGCTTTAGTCTTTTCCTCTGTGCCGATTCCAATTGGTTCTCACTGGTCCCCAGCACACCTTGTGATTTATGTAGATCACCGAGCGACAATACAGATCCAATAGTGCGAGTTGGCAGGTCTGTGATTTTATATAAACAATCCAAATGATGACTCCTATTAGATCTAACACACAGGAGTAGTTGTAAGATGGAAAAGAAATGTATTCTGTCCAGAAAAAGTGAAAAGTCTCTTGACATCCTTAGGCTAAAGGACAGAACAGTAAAATACAATACCTTGTGCAGGCGTTCATAGAAGTAACTGTGTCTTAAGGGTAGAGCTGCAACAACTAATCAATATAATTGATTCTAAAAATAGTTGTCAACTACTGCACGTGCACAGACAAACTAATCGAATGAGATTAGTTGACAACTATTTTTATAATCAAGTATATTGATTAGTTGTTGCAGCTTTACCCTTAAGACATAGTTGAACACAGACATACACTTAATGTTAGCTTTAAAGATTAAAACAATCAATAGTAATATAATTTGCGTATAAATAGTGCAGCGTCTACTGTCCCTTTAAATGTAAGCATTTATCTGTAGATCTTTGTGGAGTATCAGCTGCACACTTAAAAGGGACAGTCTACCATATAATTGTTATTGTTATTGTTTTAAAAGATAGATAATCCCTTTATTACCCATTCCCCAGTTTTGCATAACCAACACAGTTATATTAATATACTTTTTACCTTTGTGATTACCTTGTACCTAGGAACCTTCTTCCAGCCCCCTGATCACATGACTGTGACTGTTTATTATCTATTGTCTTAAATTTAACATTGTTTTGTGCTAAATCTTAAAAGGGACACTGAACCCACATTTTTTCTTTCGTGATTCAGATAGAACATGCAATATTAAGCAACTTTCTAATTTACTCCTATTACCAATTTTTCTTTGTTCTCTTGCTATCCTTATTTGGACAAGGAAGGCATCTAAGCTTTTTTTTTGTTCAGAACTCTGTACAGGATGAATTTATCCAACAATCAGCAAGAACAACCCAGGTTGTTCACTAAAAATGGGCCGGCATCTAAACTTAGATTCTTGCATTTCAAATAAAGATACCAAGAGAATGATTAAAATTTGATAATAGGAGTAAATTAGAAAGTTGCTTAAAATGTTATGCTCTAATGGAATCACGAAAGAAAAAAATTGGGTTCAGTGTCCCTTTAAATAACACCCTGTGCCTGAACACAGTTATCTATATGGCCCACGTGTACTTTCTGTCTCTTTGTGTTGAAAAGAGATTTAAAAAGCCTGTGATAAGAGGCAGCCCTCAAAGGCTTAGAAATTAGCATATGAGCCTACCTATGTTTAGTTTAAACTAAGAATACCAAGAGAAAAAAGCAAATTTGATGATAAAAGTAAATTGGAAAGTTGATTAAAATTAAAAGTCCTATCTGAATAATGAAAGTTTAATTTATACTAGACTGTCCCTTTAACCCCTTAATGACCACAATGTACCCTGTATGTCACTGGTCGTTAAGGGTTTTTTCAGGACATAATAGCACAAATCTAGCAAGAACACGCTATTAATGCACTCCCTCCAGCAGGCTTTGTGGAATAGAGCAGTCTCAACGCTGGTGGCAAGACCGCGCTATAAAACAATCAAGTCCCAAAAAAGGCCAGTGACATACAGGGTACGTCGCTGGTCCTTAAGGGGTTAATACATCATAACAGCCCACGTGTACTTTTTTCCCCAGCACAGAGTATAGGGAACTCTACACAGAAACATACTACCATATGATGTGTGTGTAACCATAAAACTAATAACTAATTCAAGTAAAAAAACTCATTCCTGGTTCCTCTTTGTGGTTTTTTTGAGATCACAGGAGCTCCCTGAAGATATTTTATAGAAAGACTGATTATTGCAAAACCTTTAAAGAGGGGATAGAAACACATAAAAATGCTGTCAAATATATAATGCAAGCTAGCATAAGAATAACTAAAGAAATGATCACAGGTACAAATCCCCAAATTAAAACTTAAAAGGACAGGAAACCCCAAAATGTCCTTTCATGATTTAGACAGAACATATAATTTTCATAACTTTCCAATTTACTTCAATAATCAAATTGCTTCATTATCTAGTTATCCTTTGCTGAAGGAACAGTATTGCACTACTGGCAGTCAGCTGAACATATGTAGTCAGCCAATCACAGGAGACAAATGTGTGCAGGCACCAATCAGCAGCTAGCTCCCATTAGTGTGGATGTGTGCGTATTCTTTTCCAACACTGGATACCAAGAGAACTAAGTACTTTGGAAAATAGTGACTTTAAAAGTATCTTAAAACAACATATTATATCTGAATCATGCAAGTTTAATTTTGACTTTCCTATCCATTTAAACATGAAACCAATGAGTTTGTATAAAAGTTGTTGTTGTTTGAACTAAGTATAATAAAATACATTTTTCTGTGTTTGGAGTGCAGACTATAACTTGACTAATTAAAGGGACATGAAACCCACATTTTCTTCTTTCAGGATTTAGAAAGGGCATGTCATTTAAAAAAAAAAAAATTCTAATTTACTTCTATTATCTAATTTGCTTCATTCTCTTGATATATTTTGCTGACAAGAACATCTAGATGGGCTCAGTAGCTGCACATAGATGCCTCATGTGATTGGCTCACCCATGTGTATTGCTATGTCTTTAGCAAAGGATATCTAAAGAATAAATCAAATTAGATAATAGAAGTACATTGGAATCTTTTTTTAAATTGTATTCTCGATCTGAATCGTGAATGAAACATTTTAGGTTTAGTGTCTCTTTAACTTACAGTTGTATTTTTTCCTTGGTACCACTTCATATCAATAAAGAAATATTTTAAACTAAGATAAATAGTAAAGCAGACTTTTTTAGTTTGCAGTTTATAACATTTCCAGTGTATTGTCAGGCTGGAAAATACCATTTATCTTATTTTAAACATATTTTTAAACACTTGTTGTTAAACAAAACAAAAAAAACAGTTGTCTCCCCGCACACAAAGAGAAATATCTTTCCATCAAGTGATCCCAATAACTTACTTTAGACAATGAGAGAAAAGCTCAGGCTGTCTGTATGATGTCACTTAATTCCTGAATCAGCCAGTTTTCCAGTTGCACACATCTAACTGTGTCTGCCATTTATGTGCTCTTAATAAATTTGTTTAGTTTAACATTTTTATAATTATAATATCCAGTTTAACTTCTAAAGTAAAATGATAAATTAGGTTACGGACACTTTCGAGCATCACTGTATACAGATTTGTAGCTTTACCATAAAGGGTCATAATAGTCAAAAATTTACATTCTCTAATTTGTGATCCAATCAACAGCGCTAGTCACATGACTCCGATGTGCAACTAGCGCTGATTGGATCAGCTGCAGGTTGCGCTCAGGACCAGCAGTGCTCTGCAGGTCCAGAGTAGCACTTCTACTGTGTGTAACCCAATTTCCAGGGGTTAAACACACAGTAGCACAGGGTCAATAGTGTCACTGTCTGTAACGATCTGGAAATCTGTCTTAATATGGTACCAAATGAAGGCAGATACTGGAAGCCCACAAACAGCAAGTTGACTGCTTGGGCTTCCAGCACTATGGACATAGATGTATGTAATGCGGTACAATGGTCATAACATACCATCATCACATATGTAAGGCTTGGGTTAAAAAAATATATTTATAAAAAAACATAGAAAACAAAAATGAAAGCTTAGTGGAATGATGAGTTCAGTCTATGTATCCAGCTGGCTTCTATTCTCAATAGAACCTATATATATATATATATATATATATATATTGCTCTGTAAGGCTAGGTCAGTTACAGGCTATTCAAATTAAAGATTTGTAAGAACATTTTAACAATAGTAACCTCTGCCACTGTGTGTTTAATTAACCCTTGCAAAGGGGTTAAACACACATTTAAACGTACTGCTGTTCTCAAGTGGAGATTGCGTCTGACCCAATCAGCAGTGGCAGTCATACAGCTGGGTCAGCAACAGTTTCCACTCAGAACCTGCAGTGTTGTGTGGCTCTAATGCAATACTTTAACTATGTTTTTAACACAGAGTTGCTGGGTTGCTAGTATTAAAATGAATTAGAGTGGGTTGTTATTTTTTCCACTATAATAGCCCTTTAACAATAATCAAAATCTCTACAGGCTAATGTACAGTAAACGGAATGTTTCTAACCATGTATGCAACGATTACTTTTTTACCTTTATGGAGGTAAAATATGCATCTGTTTTGGAGCATTATACACTTTGTTTTTTGTGATCTTTTTAAAGCAGGTTCTTGCTAAATAAATAGTCTGTGATTCTAGGACTACAATTAATTTGATAGCCATCAAGACAATGTAATTTCCGGAGTAGAAGACACTTGTTACTTGTTCTATTAATAAAGGGCAGAGCACTACAAAATGCCACAGGTGTCTTCATAAAAGCTTCTAATAAGTGCTTAGTAAAACAATGGTACATAATACTCAAGGGAATACATAACCACAATCATTTATTTTACAGTGTTCTTAATATATTAAATAGTGATTATTGCTAATGTTATGTCTACGATTTTTTTTGTGCATGTGAAACTGGATATTGGATGGAGGCAAAATGTGATGTGATGACCTGGCACCTTGCCTCTCTGTATTCATAAAACAGATTATTAAAAACTGTGCAACTGGCAATGTGTGTAAAGGAAATTAACAAGTTTATCCAACATTTATGTTTTTACAAACAACAGTTTACAATGACTTATTAGAATGATATAGCATTTAATCTCAGCCACCAGATTTAGCACAGCCAAACTAGTAAATTAAATAAACAGTACTGTTCTTGCTTCTTTAATGTGTTCACAATCTATTTTACCTGCTGTAATGTATTAAATTATTAACAAAGTTTGTTCACCTTTATTTTATCATTTGAAAGAACTGATGTTGTCTGTTGTATTAACCTTCCCCCCCCCCCCCCATAGTGAAATTTCCAGTACTTAAAGGGCCACGAAACATTTTTTCTCTTTCATGATTCAGATACAGCATACTTTCTAATTTACGTCTATCATCACATTTTCTTTGTTCTTTTGGTAACTTTTGTTAAAAAGCAAAGACGTAAGCTCAGCCGCATGTGTCCAAAGCACTATATGGCAGCAGTTTTGAAAGAATGTTATCCACTTGCAAAAGCACTAGATGGCAGCACTAATTTCCTGCAATGCAGTGCTCCAGGAATGAAGCAAATTTGATAACAGAAGTACATTGGAATCTTTAAACTTGTATGGTCTATCTAAATCACAAAATATTTGTATGGTCTGTTTTAATCACAAAATATTTGTTTCGGGTTTCATATCCCTTTAAAGTATACGGTAAAATTGGTTTACGCTTAAGGTTTCCAGTTACTTGTTATACCAGCTGCAGAGTTTCAAATATATGGGAAATTGTTTTTTGTTTATTTTTGTATATGAAATAGCAATACCTGCTACTTGAAACCACATCCTAATACAGTAGGCTAATCTTGTAGAGAGAGAATACCTAATTATCTTATCTGTCTATTTATTTACACAAAATCCTCCTTATCTCAATTTATTATGGTTTACTCAAAATGATTATACTTAGAGAGAATGATGGGAAATGAACATTTTAGTACCTCTGTCATAGCCCCCCAAACTGTCAGCATTATTTTATCTAAACCCTCTTGTTAACATGGTTTTTGTAACCAGACGTGTTCAGCATAGGTGGGGACACAATAAGCCAAATTGGCTATTTCAAATGAGAGAAAAAAAAAAAGGTAAAGGAGCCATTTGTAAAAAAGTTATTGAACTCTAGAAGGTAAAATGGGTAACTGGGAACACATTAAAAAGGGAGCAAATATTAGAGTATACTCTCCCTTTAAGTATTGATTATAGAGAAGTAATGCAAGTTAAAAGTTTAAGATAAAAAATCATGCTCCCAGTGGAGGACGGGGTGACATTGTTCTCTTTGGTCTTTTGGGGAAGTTTTTGTCTGAAATACTTAGAGCATTTTTGCCATCACTAAATTTAAACATAAAGAGGACCTTTTTTTATATTTACCTATCAAAACTATATATTTGTTTTTAGTAGACAACCCAAAGTATTGGTCTAGGCCCATTTTGGTATATTTCATTCCACCATTTCACCGTCAAATGCGATCAAATAAAAAAAAAATTGTTAACTTTCACAATTTTAGGTTTCTCACTGAAATTATTTACAAACAGCTTGTCCAATCATGGCACAAATGGTTGTAAATGCTTCTATTGGATCCCCTTTGTTCAGAAATAGCAGACATATATGGCTTTGACATTGCTTTTTGGTAATTAGAAGGCCGCTAAATGCAGCTGTGCACCACACGTGTATTATGCCCAGCAGTGAAGGGGTTAATTAGGGAGCGTGTAGGGTTAATTTTAGCTTTAGTGTAGCGATCAGCCTCCCACATCCCACCCCCGATCACTCCCTGACCCCCCTACCTCACAATTGTCACCACCATCTTAAAGTGAATGTCAATTTTGATGCTAAAGTGCCCGGTTTTTAAAAATTCAATTAAAAACAGGGGCACTTTAATTCATCAACATTTACATTTCACTCCTGTTGAGAGAGAAAAAAAAAAAAAACCCACCTTTTAATCTTCACAGCAGCTCCAGCTTCCTTCACCCATCACAAAGCCCCTTCCTGGGTCTAAAAAGATCAATCAGGCTTCCTCCAATCACAGCGTTGAATCAGACACAGATTCCCCTGGGGGGGGGGCCGTTATTGGAGGATGACCTATCCATCATTTCTGACATCAGAAATGGCTTGCAACAACCGGAGGAAGCTGGAGCTGCTGTGAAGATTAAAAAGGTACGTTTTTTTTCTCAACAGGAGTGAAATGTAAATTTTGATGCATTAAAGTGCCCCTGTTTTTAATTGAATTTTTAAAAACCGGGGCATTTATCATCATAATTGACATTCACTTTAAGTACTGGCAGAAAGTCTGCCAGTATGGAAATATATATATATATATATATATATATATATATATATATATATATATATATATATATATATATATATATATATATATATATATATATATATATATATATATATATATTTGCAGCAGTGTAGGTTTCCCCCCCAACCTCCCTGACCCCTAATTTCCCCTATTACCGCCTCCCTCCTTCCCCCTCAATGACGCAGATATTTTATTTTTTTACTCCCTGTAGCATGGCTGAGCGGTCCCACCCACTCCTATGATGGGCCACCCACCCGCCAACGATCGGCACCAATGCGGTCCGATGCAGAAAGGTTCTGCATCAATAACTCTGTAAATCTATTTCTGCAGTGCCCCACTCGTGGGGCATGCAGAAATAGCGCGATCTCTCTATTTTGAGCGAGATTGCAGCAGAGAGAAGCCCAGGATAGCAGCGACATACAGGGTACGTCGCTGGTCCTTAAAGGAACTTTCCGATTTACTCCTATTATCAAATTTTCTTCATTCTCTTGGTATCTGTATTTTGAAAAGTAAGAATGTAAGTTTAGATGCCGGCCCATTTTTGGTGAACAACCTGGGTTGCTCTTGCTAATTGGTGGATAAATTCACTGAATCTGAAGCTCTACATTAGATTTGCAAATCTAATAATTTATAATAATAAAAATTTTAAAAAAAGCCCCACCCCCGAATCAAAAATGTTAAATAGGTGCAGACAAAACTACAGGCAATGAGGAACAAGCAAAACATTATTACAAGATTTGTATTTCAGCAGCAGGTTGTTGTCTGAGGACAGAAACAAGTAATTGTCATGAAGTCATGATGTATAAACTGCCTAATTTGCAGTCTTCAGCAACAAGCTGACACATAAGCAAGCTCCTTAAAGTGCTAAACTGCTTGGTTGGTGCAGCCTCCACACTGCTCACTAGCACTCAGTGAGAGGGCTGGCTACACAGCAAAGAGTAAGGGAACGTTTAATGCATCAATTGCACTTAAGCAACACATCAATGTCCCTCTAAAGGGGACACTGAAATGCAGATATACACTACAGAGCCAAGAGTATGTGGACACCTCTATGTAACTATTGAGTTCAGGTGTTTCAGCCACAACAATTGCCACAGGTGCATACAATTCAACACATCATCACGAAATCCCCATAGACAAAAATTTACCAGTACAATGGGTCCTACAGAAGAGCTCAGTGATAGAAAACAACCTTTGCCAGAAGTCAGTTGCTATCCTGAAATTTCAACTGTAAGTGATATTACTGAGACGTGGAAGCCACTAGGAACAACAGCAGCCAGCAAGTGTTAAATGAGACAAACTCACAGAGCGGGGCTGCCTAGTACTGAAAAACACCTATCATCTGTTGCATCACTCATTACAGAGTTCCAAACTGCCTCTGGGAGAAACATCAGCACAAGAACTGTGTGCCAGGAGCTTCATGAAAATGTGTTTCCATGGCTGAGAAGCTGTACACAAGCCTTACCTCAACATGTGCAATGACAAGCGTCACAAGGACTCTGGAGCAGTAGAAACGTTTTGGTGTTCTCTGGAATGATCACTCATGCTTCACTATCTGGCAGTCTGATGGAAGAATCTTGTTGTGGTGGATGCCAGCATAACGCTTCTTAATGGAAAACTTAGTGCCTACTGTGGAGTTCGGTGGAGGAGGGATTATGGACTGGGGGGGGGGGGGGGTTGGGCTAGGCCCATCTTAATTTTACAGGATACAGATACATTTTAGACAACTTCATGGCAACAGTTTGGTGAAAGCCATTTTCTGCTCCAGCATTACTGTATCCTTGGGCACAAAGCAAGGTTCCTCTTTTGACAAGTTTGGTGTGGAGGAACTTGAGTGGTCTACTGACCTCAACCAAACCGAAACCTTTGGGATAAACTGGAACTCCAATTGCAAGCCAGACCTTATTATCAAACATCAGTACCTGCCCTCAAATGCTCTTTTGGCTGAACCGACAAAAATTACCACAGACACAATACAAAATCTTGCGCAAAGGCTTCTCAGTGCCAGCTGTTAGACACAAAGGGAGGGCCAACTCCATATTAATCCTCATGGCTTTCAAATGGGATGTCCAACAAGTGCAAATAGGTGTAATGGTTAGGTGCCCACATACTGTACTTCTGTTTGCAAAAATGCCTCTATAAAAAAAAGTTGTCAGACAATGAGCTGCAGATACACCAGTAGGTCACATGAACTCACATATCCCCCTAGCATGCTCAGGATTCTTGCTGTGAAAGCTGGTAGTTGTTTGCATGATATCCGCAGCCTTACAAGCATCTGAGGGAACAGATATTTATGCATGCAGCCTACAGCCACAGGTTAAACATGTTATCATACAGGGATTGATAAAATGTAAAATAATTAATCTTTGCATACAGAAGTATATCATCATCATCAAATAACTTGCAATGTACAAACAGATTTGTTAGTGCTATAAAAGACAAAACAGGGATGGCAGAGTGGGACAGGAGGCTTACAAGGCAATTTTCCCTAGAAAAGGGCTCAACAAATCTGTTCAAAATGTAATATTTTAGTTGCCAGTAGTTCCAAGGCTCCTGGGTTTGTCGAAACACGCCAGAGGGAGCTTACAGTCTAAACATATAGTAAATATGTTCCCAGCCAAGTCAACCTAGTTCTCAGACAAGGTAAATAAACGGAATTAGGGTTGAGATTTAAAAAAATCCCAATTAACCCTTTCATGACAGGGTTATAAAGTCTACATCAGTGTACTGAAAAAAGGGTGTGCTCAATCTGCGCTGGGAAAGTTACCAATAAAGCACTGGGTAAATGGAGTATCCTCAAACTCCACAAAGACAAATACAATCATACAATAGTAATAAAAATATTACTATAATAACCCCTGGCACTAACGTGTAGCTTAAATTGGTAGTGCAAAAGGTTCTAATTAGTGTATACTATAAACAATAAATCTCCTTAGTGAGGTAGTTCTAATTTGTTCGAAATTCCCTTACATATATGTATAAAACTGGGTAAATTAGTTATAAGTAACAAACCCAATTAGGGATGCGCTTAAGGATGAATCAGAGTAGTAGTGTAAGTAACAAATGAACAAATTTTATTACAATCTTAATCATGCAAAAAATACTTTCTAAAACCAAATTTATCAAATAACACTCTGATCAGGCGTTTGACAATGTAGTATCAATAAAATCCCTAAAATCTCAAAATAAAATTACATAAAAATAAAATACAAGGAAGATCCACGTCAGCTGGAAGTTAGTGATGTTTAACCGGAGCTGTAACGAGATTTGAGATCCAAATGAACAGACAGGAAGAGAGCCAAATTTAAGGTGTTCAGAGAGCATTTTCGGTGTAAGTAATAAGTGAACACCTTAAATTTGGCTCTCTTCCTGTCTGTTCATTTGGATCTCAAATCTTGTTACAGCTCCGGTTAAACATCACTAACTTCCAGCTGACGTGGATCTTCCTTGGTTCCTATTGGGATCTTTGCTCTTTACTTTGAAATAACCATTTGTGATAGTGATTGTTTCATTTTCATTGTTATCATATTATATATGTATTTTATTTTTATGTAATTTTATTTTGAGATTTTAGGGATTTTATTGATACTACATTGTCAAACGCCTGATCAGAGTGTTATTTGATAAATTTGGTTTTAGAAAGTATTTTTTGCATGATTAAGATTGTAATAAAATTTGTTCATTTTTTACTTGCACTACTACTCTGATTCCTCCTTAAGCGCATCCCTAATTGGGTTTGTTACTTATAACTAATTTACCCAGTTTTATACATATATGTAAGGGAATTTCGAACAAATTAGAACTACCTCACTAAGGAGATTTATTGTTTATAGTATACACTAATTAGAACCTTTTGCACTACCAATTTAAGCTACACGTTAGTGCCAGGGGTTATTATAGTAATATTTTTATTACTATTGTATGATTGTATAAAGTCTACATCGCAACAACATGTAGACAAATTAAAATCTTGCGATCGTGCAAACGATCACAAGATTTAAATTATGGGATCGGGTCTGGGTGGCGTCCCTATGACGCTAGGAACGCCCTCCAGACCGCGATCAAATCCTGCAAACCTAGTAGGCTTCAGGACAGTCGTTTGCAATGACGTTGTATTCCGCCATAACGGCTTTAACCTCTTAAGGACATATGACGGAATTTTTCCGTCATAAAACAATTGAGCAAAATGAAAGCTGTGTCCTTAAAGGGTTAAAGCCCAGTGCCGTTGTGACGGAATACAACGGCATAACAGCATTAAATGGTTAACTCTAGGTACGTATATATAAATAAACTGGATTCATTTTAAAATAAGTTCTATTAAAAACTTTTTTTTTTTTTTTTTTTTTTTTTTTTAAATCTACACTTCTTGACCAACAGTGTTTTTATTTTTTTCTTACATTGTATACTTGGGGAGACCAAAGCATTACAAAAATAACAGAGGTAAAATGTCAATTTCAAAAGTATATTATTACTGATACACGGATACTTAGTCTTAGCATATTGAATCATCTTTGTTTCTGAAAATAGAAAAAGGTCCAGCTGAAAATTGCATGCTCTATCTGAATCACAAAAGAACAATTTTGGGTTCAGTGTCCCTTTAATAGGTGACCCCAGGTTACATAAATGTAAGGAAGCAATAAAAAGGGTAAAATCAATTGTGTGTTTGTTTCAAGCAAACAAGAAGTTAAATCATGGAGTGTGTTTTTGGCAACCAAGGGGTTGAATCACTGAGATAGATAAAAACATACCCCCTCCAAAAATAATAATAATAATAATAATAATAATAATAATAATAATAATAATAATAATAATATATATATATATATATATATCAAAATTGTAGGCTGCTACCTACAATCTGCCAAGGCCTATTATAAACAAACACATACATAAACCAAAATATAAACATACTGATTTCCCTTATGGTCCTAATTTACATTAAGCACATGTTTTCTTTGTAAAGATTACCCATGTACAGTATGGGCAGACTGCACTAGTCTATGCTATAAAAAGCAGGAAGATCTCCTTAAAGGCTTTAGGACTAGGATTATCTAGTTAATAGTTTAATATATGGGGAGATGTTGATGCAATTATAAGATCAAGACACTGTATTAGACTTATGGAAATCAGAGAAATGTAAAATACAAACTTCATGCAAAATATTTTGAGTGGGATCTACAGCTGAATTATACACGTTAACTTGTATTGCCAATAGGTGAGAATATGATCAACTAAAATGTATGTTTTCTGTTGCCCTTGCTTCTACTGTAAACCTACGTTACCACAGAATACAAGTAGCGGCATTACAGTAGCACCCCTAAATCTCCTAAGTCCCAGCTGCACCAAATACATGTCCTGTGCTCTACATAGAGGAGGGGGGGGGGAATAAATAAAAAGGGAGGTATAGGAAGGATATGGGACAATAAAAACTATATTAAAAAAATGAAGGAAAGGATAGGTAGAAGATGAAATCCCTGCTCTCTTTAGATTTTGCTTTGTGGTCAAGTGCTTGCACCCCCAACAGTTAGTGGTCTAGCAGGGAAATTAGTTTTCACGTGACATTCAAGTCAAAATTAAACGCTTATGACTCAGATATAACATGAAATTCTAAGTGACTTCTCAAATGACTTATTTTATTAAACTTACTTTGTTCTCTTGCTGTCCTCTGTTAAAAGCATACCTAGGTAGGCTGAGAAGCAGTGCACCACTGGGAAGTAGCTGGTGATTGGAGGCTACACACAGCTAGCTCCCAGTAGTGCATTGCTTCTCTGGAGTTGACTTTAACTACATATTTAATCTTTGTTGGGATAACAAGGGGCATGAAGAAAAATAGATCAGATAGAGCATGCAATTTTAAAAAAAACTTTCTAATTTACTTCTATTATTAAATTTTCTTTGTTCTCTTGGTAGCTTTTGTTAACAGAGATGTAGACTCCGTTTTGCAAGAGCACCAGATGGCAGCACTATTCCCTGCCATGTAGTCCTCCAGACCCCTACCTAGGTATCTCTTCAACAAAGAATATTATGGGAACGAAGCAAATTTGATAAAAGAAGTAATTTTAAAAAAATTGTATGCTGTCTGAATCACAACTTTTTTTTTAATATCCCTTTAAACAATGATATAGATATAGATATATATAGCGCGTTTCCTTTTTGCACTTTTTTTAATAGAACTTACAGCCCAAATGTAGGACTCAAAACGCAGAAGATGTAGCTTATCAATGTAACTTCACAATTTCTTTGGTCGTTAGAAATAAAGCCCTGTAAATCAGGTTTACCGTAGAAAATAAAAATGCCCCCTATATTTGATTTAAAAAACAAATGGAATGACCTAGGTATGTTGAAAGAAGTTTTAAGTGCAATGTTCAGAATGAATCTAATTTATAAGCTTGTGTCTATTATCAATCACACACATCTGGCCTACTTCTTCCCTACAACCTGACCACATGACTATTCTATAAGAGGGAGGAAAGTGAGTGTTAACCTTGTATGTCACATCAACTGTGACAAAGTATAACATTACAACATTGTATGTCACATCAACTGTAACATCAAGTATAACATTACAACCTTGTATGTCACATCAACTGTGACATCAAGTATAACATTACAACATCAAGTCTAAACACAATACTAATCATAAAAAATGAGGAAGAAAGGGAGTCATTAATTCTAAAGCATAATGCACTTAAAAGGTAAACTCTACTTCAAAATTGTTATTGTTTAAAAACGATAATCCCTTTATTACCCAGTTTTGCATAACAAGCACAGTTATATTAATATACTATGTACCTCTGTAATTACCTTGTATCTAAGCATCTGCAGACTGCCCCCTTTTTTCAGTTCTTTTGACAGACTTGCAGTTTAGCCAATCAGTGCTGACTCCATAAAGCAACGCCAAAAGAGTGAGCACAATGTTCTTTTTATGGCACACATGAAGTTATGCCCTCTAACTGTAAAACTGTCGAAATTGCACTGAGATAAGAGGCAGCCTTCAAGGGCTTAGAAATTAGCATATGAGCCTACCTAGGTTTAGATTTCAACAAAGAAAACCAAGATAAAGCAAATTGATATTTTTTTTTAATGCACTATCTGAATCTTTAAAGTTTCAATTTTGAATAGACTGTCCCTTTAAAAAGGACAATGTACTCACAATTCTAAAATTCTAATTTTTAACCACCCATAGATAATTTAAACTTTTTTTTTTTTTTGGACAAAAAAAAAATGTTAAGTAAAAGAAGTTTACATTGTGACTGTGTACTTTCTATTATGGTACATTGGCTCAAAAACACTTTCAGCAAATCTTATTTGGTTGATAGGTGCAAATGTTCATTGGTAGGGAGTAGACAACTGAAACCATTGTAAAAGTTTCAAATTAGAATTTAAAAGCTTTTTCTTCAGGCAAAAAAAAAATGAAAGTAATAAACCCAAACAAATTATTTCATGATTTAGACAGAGCATACAATGTTATTTACTTCTATTATTAAATGTGCTTCATTCTCTATGTATCTTTTGCGGAAGGAGGTGGGAGGTACAGTATCTGAACACATCAGGTAAGCCAATAAAAAAAAAAAAGAGACAGATAGATGCAGCTACCAATCAGAAGCCAACTCCCAGTAGTGCATTGCTGTTTCTGAGCCTTACTAGGCATTCTTTTCAACAAAGGATACCAAAAGAACAAAACAAATTGGATAGAAACATAGAATTTAACAGTAGATAAAAACCAAAAAGACCCATCAAGTCTACCCATATTATATGTTACTGTTTTCTTAGGATAGCCTTATGCATGTCACAGGCATTTTTTTTATTTTTTTTTTAAATTCCTTTTCAGTATTTGTGTTTACAACCTCAATTGGAAGTTTATTCCATGAATCCAACACCTTTTCTGTAAAAAAAAAAATTTAAAAAAATCTACCTCACATTTCTCCTGAATCTGCTGCCCTCTAACTTAAGATTGTGACCCCTTATTTTGGCATTTGTTTTTTTGTGGAAAATGTTTTCAGCTTCCACTTTATTAAGTTCCTTTATATATTTGGCGATTTCTATCATGTCACTTATTTCCCTTCTCTCTTCTAAACTATACATACTTAGATGATAGAGTCTTTCTATGTACGTGTTATATATTTTAGACTGTGTACCATTTAGTAGTCCTCCTTTGGACAGTTTCTAGTTTATTTATATGGTCTCCAGAACTGTACACAGTATTCCAGATGTGGCCTATCTAAGGATCTGTAAAGTGGCTATTTCTGCTTCCAATACCTCTTCTAATGCAACCAAGTATTCCACTGGCCTTACTGGCTGCACTGCTGCATTGTGTACCAAATTGTAAATCATCTGAAATAATAATAATTCCCCGGTCCCTTTCTTCTTTAGTTACAGTCAGTAATGAACCATTGAGACTATAATTGGCCTTTGGGTTTTTGGATCCTATATGCATAATTTTCTTCTTGGTAATATTACATTTCAGATCCCATTTATTTGCCCAGTCCTCCAGTTTTTTGTTTTTAATATCACTGTTCATTTGATCAACCCCTCTCCTGGACCATCAACTCTGTTACAAATATTTATATTATCAGCAAACCTTCCCCTGAAGCCCACTTTCAATACAATTTTAAACAACTCTCCAATTTACTTTTATTTTCAAAAGCTTCATTCACTTGGTATCCTTAGTTGAAGGAGCAGCAATGTACTACTAGGAGCTAACTGAACACACTGGGTGAGCCAATGACAAAATGCACATAAGTGCAGCCACCAATCAACAACAAGCTCCCTGTAGTGCTTTGCTGCTCATGAGCCTACCTGGGTATGTTTTTCAAAAAAGGATACCAAGAGTGCAAAGCAAATCAGATAACAGAAGTTAATAGAAAAGTTGTTTAAAATTGCATCCTCTGGAAAGAAGAAAAACAAGTTTTATGCTGGTTGTGCAAAGCTGGGGAATGGGTAATAAAAGGCATTATTTTTTTAAACAATAACAATTTTGGTGTTGACTGTCGCTACAGTCTATTTGTGAGAGGTTGTCAAGGACTGAAAGGAAGAACCAATGTTATGGTGACTACAGATGGAAGAGTGTGAGGAGAATGCATCACAGACACCCGAAAAAGTGTTTAAACACATAGATAACCTATGCAAAGGGGTTAAACACATACATACGTTTCAGCAGCCACAAGTATTGCAGCTCCTGAGCAGAATAGTCTAATTGACTGCCACTCCTGATTGGCTGATCAGAGTTTACCTGTGGGTTTAACATATTTGCAGATGATAAACACAGTTATCTAAGGTCAATAATGCTAAAATGACACGCTCTCACAAATTAGAGCAGGGGTCAGCAACCTTGGCACCCCAGATGTTTCAGAACTACATTTCCTGTGATACTCAGCCAGCCTAAAGTGTGTCCGAGCATCATGGGAAATGTAGTTCCAAAACATCTGGGGTGCCAAGGTTGCTGACCCCTGAATTAGAGCATGCATTGAGTGTTATTTTGCCGCTTTTCCCTGAAAGATTGTGGATATTCCAGCATAACCCAGGTACATGCTACACATTGATTGTGTAATCAATGCAGGAGCTTATTTATGTGTTTTCATAATGGACAACCACATAGACGATGAGACACTTATGTCACTGGAAGAAAAAACAATGCAAATTTAACTAACAAAATCAGACTTTTAAAAGCTTATAAATAAATGTACTCATTTTTTATGCAATGTTTTGCTTTTGATATATACTTATAGATAAATGGCTCTTAAACTCAGTCATTAACATACAATGCATGTAACACAACTAATTAGCTTCCATTAAGAAGTTATGAGTATAATAATATGCTGTAATATAAAAAGCATAAACAAATTCAGTAAAGCAACAAAATGCCAACAAGAACAATGCCCAATTCACATAGTTAGCTTTGTTCAATGTAGAACAAAACTCTAATTATATTGGGAACAGTTTAATTCTTATGACCAATCTCAGTTATTTGCAAATATTGGGTTACAGATTTCATTTATCAGTTTCTACCCAGTTCTATGCTAATTATAAAGGCCACTTTAATAAAACCATAAGCATTCAATATTGTAACAGCACACAACTCAATTCACATTTGTTAAAGTGTTTTCATATTCTAGCCAAAGTAGCAGCACCACTAGAATCAAATGGATTATAATTGTTTTGTTGAAAGAGAATACAGCTAAACTGTATTAGCAATAGCAGATAGTGTCCAAAATGTAAACACAAGCACGTAAAAGAATATATATACACACATACATACATACACACATATATACACGTCAGAAACTAATATTTAAAAGGGAATTTGGAAATATTTGGATTATCAAAAACACTGCCCCTAAATAAATAATGTACTTTTGTGTGTTAATACAAGTTTTTTAAAAAAAAAAATTAGACATACGGGCAGATATGTGGTTTCAAAGATTGACAAATAACTTTTGAAACCATTGGACTATAAAACATGCTCCTTTTAAACACCCCCTTCCAAGGAAAATATATAAACGCCTGTGCTTTGTAGATTACAGATTATAATTATATAATTGCTATATTTATTTTTATGCTGAGCAACGGACTTACAAGAAACCTCTTAAATACTGGAAGATACATTATAATTAATATAATTAAAGTACTATAAATGAGTATGCAGGTGGCATTAAAAGATAGCTGCTCTGAAACATGAGTAATGTGTTCATACAACATTAATAATATACCCAGAAAGGCATGCAGCAACTTCTAAGGCAGAATTTCTTAAGATGCAACCAGGCCTCAATGAAAGGTATATTCAAAAACAACTCAAACTATACAAACAGCACTTTAAAACAGTAAATTAGCACTGTTATGCCCATGCAGTGTTTAGATAACAATTACATTTTATCCTGTTATTAACAGGAGGATGTGACAAACTTATTTAACACAGAAGAAATAAATCATTGCTCATGGACAAGAAAAGCTGGATAGTTTTTGGATGACGACAACTTTAATTAGAACAGTGAAATATGTTTAATTCTTCAAAATACCTTCATTTCAAACAAATGCCACAAGCTCATTGTTTCTATATAAACATTACACAGACACATAATAAAGATGCTGAGATATTTTAATGTTAATGCTTACAATGTAAGACATCCCAGGTAAAGTCAAAGGTAACCAGGTATGTATTGAATGTGATCTGGTCCAACAGCAGGGGGGTAGGTAATACTCAGAAGTTATTTTTACAATATAATTTAAAGATCAAGTATTATACAGACTCCACAAACAAAACCTACCCCCCTCCAAAAAAAAAGCCTAATTAAAAAATTAAAACAAACATGTCCATAGAGCAAGCACTAATAAATTATAATTATTCTAACATAAAAAGCCCATGAGCACTTCTTTTGTGACATGAACATATATCAAGTGGTATGGAAACAAACCAGTCACATTAGGTTTTAAGATAAAGGGCCCAGTCCTGTCAACCTGGATGCTAAGAGCATCCTAGCCCCCCTCCCCCAAAACTATGGCCTTCAAATTCCCACAAAGAACAAAAAGGTCAGCTTATAACAAAAACATATTACACATTTAAATTGCAGTTGGCTTATATATATATATATATATATATATATATATATATATATATATATATATATATATATAATGTCTGTAACTCATGGGATCCAAAGCAAATAACACAGAAGGGACCAGAGATTTTAGAACACAAGGCAGCAACCTAAACAAATGCTCCCAATCATAGCCACACTTGTATAAAGGATAAATCCAAAAATACAGGCCTTTGGCCTTGTATGCTGTGAAGCTGTATACAAATGCCACGCTCAGTACACTGCTGTTCAGAACCACCCCCGGTGATGTCTCCCCTTTTCCATACAGATGACCCCCAAACGCCCCAATAGAAAAATACCGCTCTACTTACGTGAAAACAAAAAACAAAGTGGTTGATCCTACTAATAAGGCAGCTGCAGTGGAGACAGGGATGTATTTAGTAGGTTTAAACCTTTTTCCAGTACTGCAGGGCATTCTGTAGGTTACACATCACTAGTCAGATCCCAAGAGAGAGGCACCAGGGGAGAGACAGGGGCACTGACCGCACGATCCACGGAGGAGGGAGAGAGAGTGAATGGGGGGAAAGAGACAGGGAGCGAACAGCTGACTTGCTAGCACAGGAAATCCCACCCACAGAGCCCAACCCTCTATGAGCGGCTCTGAGGCTCTTAAGGTGGATCTGTGAAATTCCTCGCTTACACCCAGAAACATATGCACATGGGTAAAACACTATTAATGTTATCCATAATTACTGTAAATTAGTACATACACTAACGTTTCTGTATACACCCACGTACTTAAACAATTTACTTAAAATAGAAAAGCTACGTTTAAATAAGAAAACATTTTGATTGATGCTATATGTATCCACTGATGTAAGGGGAATAGTATGTTTCTACAGTCACATATTCATTTTGGAATGGATAAGGTTTTATATTTACCAGGACGGAAAGGAAATGTTGATGGAAAATATATTTTGTAGTCAACAAGAAGATCTGCACTACAATGTTCTCTAGTGTTTTGTAAGGAGTATGTACAAGATTTGCCTGTTTGTGTCATGATGGAAATAGGCACTCTGAAGTTAGTTGACAAAAGTTACTAGTGCCTCGTCATAACAGAAAAAGGTACTTCTTCCCACAGCGTTATACAGGAAAAAGACAGATTTCTGATCTTTAAAGGGATATGAAACCCAAATGTTTTTCTTTTGTGATCCACTTTTAAAAAAAAGTTTCCAATTTACTTGTATTATCAAATTTGACTCCTAACCATGATATTTCACTTTTAAGTGATACCTAGGTAGGCATCTGGAACACAACATGGCAGGAAATAGTGCTGCCATCTAGTGCTCTTGCAAATGGATAACATTCTTGCAAACCTGCTGCCATATAGTGCTCCAGAAATGTGCCGCTCCTAAGCATTCACCCCTGCTTTTCAACAAAAGATACCAAGAGAACAAAGAACAATTGACAATAGAAGTAAATTAGAAAGTTGTTTAAAATCGCATGCTGTATCTGAATCATGGAAGACAAAAATGTGGGTTTTATTTCCCTTTAATGTATGTTGTTGTTGTTGTTTTTTTAAAAAATTCAAAAACACCAATATAATCTGAATCTGTATACATAAGTTATGGAAAATGCATCAAATTGGTGACAAGTTTAACCATTTCACTTCTGAGCCATTTTCACACCACTGTACTTGAGAAGTTTTTAGTTGTTTGGCCCTTATTTGATTTAAATATTATTTTTTTTCTTAGGTAAACACATAGAACACTGCAATGTTTTGTTTGTTTTTCTTCTCGGTAGGCCTAGCATTTCTGAAAACTGTTGCATGTTACCGCTGATTTTTGGTCTCTTGGATTTGTAAATGGAGTCTGGGCTGATATATGAGCCTTCAAAGCCCCAGTTCC
Source organism: Bombina bombina (assembly GCF_027579735.1). Taxonomy (NCBI): domain Eukaryota; kingdom Metazoa; phylum Chordata; class Amphibia; order Anura; family Bombinatoridae; genus Bombina; species Bombina bombina. The sequence continues at coordinate 407,501,588 of NC_069500.1, forward strand.
ATGAAATTCCCTGGTAAGAGCAGTGCAAGGGGTCCTCAGGACCTGGATCGTATGGGGACCCCCAGAATGACAACACTATGGTCATCATCCACACACTGCTGCCGATCTGTATGACAACAACAGTTTTATGCTCATCAAATGCGTTGAAGGGACATGAGAGTCAAAATTAAACTAACACGATTCAGATAGAACAATATTTTAAAAGACTTTTCAATAAATATCAAATGTCCTGTTGGCATCCCATGTTGAAAAGCTTACCTAGGTGTTTAGTTAGCTCTCAATAATGCTCTGGAGTTGACCTGCAAAGAGGTTAAAGGGACAGTAAAGGCAAAATTAAACTTAAAGGGACATGAAACCCAAATTTTTTCTTTCATGATTTAGAAAGAGAATGCAATTTTGAACATCTTTCTAATTTACTTCTATTATCTCATTTGTTTTATTCTCTTGATATTCTTAGCTGAAAAGCATATCTAGATATGCTCAGTAGCTGCTGATTGGTTGCTGCACATAGAAGCCTCGTGTGATTGGCTCACCCATGTGCATTGCGTTTGCTTCAACTAAGGATATCTAAAAAATGAACCAAAATAAATAATAGAAGTAAATTGTAATGTTGTTTAAATTTGTATTCTCTTTCTGAATCATGAAAGAAAGATTTTGGGTTTAGTGGCCCTTTAAATGGACTGGATAGAGCATGACATTTTAAACAATTTTTCAATTTACTTCTATTATCATTTGTGCCTTGTTGTCTTGGTATCCTTTGTTAAAAAAATAATCCTTGTTGAGCTCAGGAGCATCACCCGCAGCAGTGTTTGCAACATTGTTTATAGCAATGATCTACATAAAATGCTAAAAACATGTGCATGCTCCTGAGCTCATATCAGTCTACCCAGCTTTACTCCTAACAAAGGATTTCAAGAGAATAATTTACATTTGGTAATAGAATTAAATTGGAAAGATTTTTAAAATCACATGCTCTTTCTGAATCATGAAAGTTTAATTCTGACTTTACTGTCCCTTTAAACACAAGCTACAGCACAATAATAAAATGCTGTAACATATTACATGGTTTTATTTTTGCACTTTACTGCATGCACTAGAGACATACAAGTCACTATGGCCTAGATTTGGAGTTCGGCGGTAGCCGTCAAAACCAGCGTTAGAGGCTCCTAACGCTGGTTTTGGCCGCCCGCTGGTATTTGGAGTCAGTGATTAAAGGGTCTAACGCTCACTTTTCAGCCGCGACTTTTCCATACCGCAGATCCCCCTACGCCATTTGCGTAGCCTATCTTTTCAATGGGATCTTCCTAACGCCGGTATTTAGAGTCGTTTCTGCAGTGAGCGTTAGAGCTCTAACGACAAGATTCCAGCCGCCTGAAAATAGCAGGAGTTAAGAGCTTTCTGGCTAACGCCGGTTTATAAAGCTCTTAACTACTGTACCCTAAAGTACACTAACACCCATAAACTACCTATGTACCCCTAAACCGAGCTCCCCCCACATCGCCGCCACTCAATTAAAAATTTTAACCCCTAATCTGCCGACCGCCACCTACGTTATACTTATGTACCCCTAATCTGCTGCCCCTAATCCCGCCGACCCCTATATTACATTTATTAACCCCTAATCTGCCCCCCACAACATCGCCGCCAGCTACTTACAATAATTAACCCCTAATCTTCCGACCGCAAAGCGCCGCCACCTACGTTCTCCCTATGTACCCCTAATCTGCTACCCCTAACACCGCCGACCCCTATATTATATTTATTAACCCCTAATCTGCCCCCCTCAACGTCGCCGACACCTGCCTACACTTATTAACCCCTAATCTGCCGAGCGGACCGCACCGCTACTATAATAAAGTTATTAACCCCTAACCCGCCTCACTAACCCTATCATAAATAGTATTAACCCCTAATCTGCCCTCCCTAACATCGCCGACACCTACCTTCAATTATTAACCCCTAATCTTCCGATCGGAGCTCACCGCTATTCTAATAAATGTATTAACCCCTAAAGCTAAGTCTAACCCTAACACTAACACCCCCCTAACTTAAATATAATTTACATATAACGAAATAAATTAACTCTTATTAAATAAATTAATCCTATTTAAAGCTAAATACTTACCTGTAAAATAAACCCTAATATAGCTACAATATAAATTATAATTATATTATAGCTATTTTAGGATTAATATTTATTTTACAGGCAACTTGGTATTTATTTTAACTAGGTACAATAGCTATTAAATAGTTAAGAACTATTTAATAGTTACCTAGTTAAAATAATTACAAAATTACCTGTAAAATAAATCCTAACCTAAGATATAATTAAACCTAACACTACCCTATCAATAAAATAATTAAATAAACTACCTACAATTACCTACAATTAACCTAACACTACACTATCAATAAATTAAATAAACACAATTGCTACAAATAAATACAATTAAATAAACTAGCTAAAGTACAAAAAATAAAAAAGAACTAAGTTACAGAAAATAAAAAAATATTTACAAACATAAGAAAAATATTACAACAATTTTAAACTAATTACACCTACTCTAAGCCCCCTAATAAAATAACAAAGCCCCCCAAAATAAAAAATTCCCTACCCTATTCTAAATTAGAAAAGTTACAAGCTCTTTTACCTTACCAGCCCTGAACAGGGCCCTTTGCGGGGCATGCCCCAAGAAGTTCAGCTCTTTTGCCTGTAAAAGAAAACATACAATACCCCCCCCCCCAACATTACAACCCACCACCCACATACCCCTAATCTAACCCAAACCCCCCTTAAATAAACCTAACACTAAGCCCCTGAAGATCTTCCTACCTTGTCTTCACCATACCAGGTTCACCGATCCGTCCTGGCTCCGATATCTTCATCCAACCCAAGCGGGGGCTAGACATCCACTGAAGAAGTCCAGAAGAGGGTCCAAAGTCTTCCTCCTATCCGGCAAGAAGAGGACATCCGGACCGGCAAACATCTTCTCCAAGCGGCATCTTCGATCTTCTTCCATCCGGTGCGGAGCGGGTCCATCTTGAAGCAGGCGACGCGGATCCATCCTCTTCTTCCGATGTCTCCCGACGAATGACGATTCCTTTAAGGGACGTCATCCAAGATGGCGTCCCTCGAATTCCGATTGGCTGATAGGATTCTATCAGCCAATCTGAATTAAGGTAGGAATTTTCTGATTGGCTGATGGAATCAGCCAATCAGAATCAAGTTCAATCCGATTGGCTGATCCAATCAGCCAATCAGATTGAGCTCGCATTCTATTGGCTGTTCCGATCAGCCAATAGAATGCGAGCTCAATCTGATTGGCTGATTGGATCGGCCAATCGGATTGAACTTGATTCTGATTGGCTGATTCCATCAGCCAATCAGAAAATTCCTACCTTAATTCCGATTGGCTGATAGAATCCTATCAGCCAATCGGAATTCGAGGGACGCCATCTTGGATGACGTCCCTTAAAGGAACCGTCATTCGTCGGGAGACATCGGAAGAAGAGGATGGATCCGCGTCGCCTGCTTCAAGATGGACCCGCTCCGCACCGGATGGAAGAAGATCGAAGATGCCGCTTGGAGAAGATGTTTGCCGGTCCGGATGTCCTCTTCTTGCCGGATAGGAGGAAGACTTTGGACCCTCTTCTGGACTTCTTCAGTGGATGTCTAGCCCCCGCTTGGGTTGGATGAAGATATCGGAGCCAGGACGGATCGGTGAACCTGGTATGGTGAAGACAAGGTAGGAAGATCTTCAGGGGCTTAGTGTTAGGTTTATTTAAGGGGGGTTTGGGTTAGATTAGGGGTATGTGGGTGGTGGGTTGTAATGTTGGGGGGGGGGTATTGTATGTTTTCTTTTACAGGCAAAAGAGCTGAACTTCTTGGGGCATGCCCCGCAAAGGGCCCTGTTCAGGGCTGGTAAGGTAAAAGAGCTTGTAACTTTTCTAATTTAGAATAGGGTAGGGAATTTTTTATTTTGGGGGGCTTTGTTATTTTATTAGGGGGCTTAGAGTAGGTGTAATTAGTTTAAAATTGTTGTAATATTTTTCTTATGTTTGTAAATATTTTTTTATTTTCTGTAACTTAGTTCTTTTTTATTTTTTGTACTTTAGCTAGTTTATTTAATTGTATTTATTTGTAGCAATTGTGTTTATTTAATTTATTGATAGTGTAGTGTTAGGTTAATTGTAGGTAATTGTAGGTAGTTTATTTAATTATTTTATTGATAGGGTAGTGTTAGGTTTAATTATATCTTAGGTTAGGATTTATTTTACAGGTAATTTTGTAATTATTTTAACTAGGTAACTATTAAATAGTTCTTAACTATTTAATAGCTATTGTACCTAGTTAAAATAAATACCAAGTTGCCTGTAAAATAAATATTAATCCTAAAATAGCTAAAATATAATTATAATTTATATTGTAGCTATATTAGGGTTTATTTTACAGGTAAGTATTTAGCTTTAAATAGGATTAATTTATTTAATAAGAGTTAATTTATTTCGTTATATGTAAATTATATTTAAGTTAGGGGGGTGTTAGTGTTAGGGTTAGACTTAGCTTTAGGGGTTAATACATTTATTAGAATAGCGGTGAGCTCCGATCGGAAGATTAGGGGTTAATAATTGAAGGTAGGTGTCGGCGATGTTAGGGAGGGCAGATTAGGGGTTAATACTATTTATGATAGGGTTAGTGAGGCGGGTTAGGGGTTAATAACTTTATTATAGTAGCGGTGCGGTCCGCTCGGCAGATTAGGGGTTAATAAGTGTAGGTAGGTGTCGGCGACGTTGTGGGGGGCAGATTAGGGGTTAATAAATATAACATAGGGGTCGGCGATGTTAGGGCAGCAGATTAGGGGTACATAGGGATAACGTAGGTTGCGGCGGTTTACGGAGCGGAAGATTAGGGGTTAAAAGTGTAATGCAGGGGTCAGCGATAGCGGGGGCGGCAGATTAGGGGTTAATAAGTGTAAGGTTAGGGGTGTTTAGACTCGGGGTACATGTTAGAGTGTTAGGTGCAGACGTAGGAAGTGTTTCCCCATAGGAAACAATGGGGCTGCGTTAGGAGCTGAACGCTGCTTTTTTGCAGGTGTTAGGTTTTTTTTCAGCTCAAACAGTCCCATTGTTTCCTATGGGAGAATCGTGCACGAGCACGTTTTTGATGCCGGCCGCGTCCGTAAGCAACTCTGGTATCGAGAGTTGCATTTGCGGTAAAAATGCCCTACGCTCCTTTTTTGGAGCCTAACGCAGCATTTGTTTTAACTCTCGATACCAGAGTTAAATTTATGGTGCGGCCAGAAAAAAACCCGCGGAGCGTTAACAGCCCTTTTACCGCCGAACTCTAAATCTAGGCCTATATGATTAATGGGATAGTCTCATGCACAAAGTCTATCGACTTATTTGTTTAGGTGTGCATTTATTACATTTAATATATATATATATATATATATATATATATATATATATATATATATATATATATATATATATATATATATATATATACAGTACATATATATATAAATAGAATAAATAGTCGGTAGCCCAGCACTCCTTCCACACAGGTGTAATCACCGCCTGGGTGCTATTCTCTTATTGATATGTAGAAATGTATTGATGTAGGGGGGCACTCACAGGACTTGTATTGTAGCAAAAAACAGTGTAATTGTATTTCCAAATGTGTTTCACATTAGTTTAAAAGTCGACGTTTCGACCCATTTGTGGGCCTTCTTCAAGACAATTATGATTAGTGATACCACTGCTCAGCTGGGAGTCCGGCTTGTACATCGTTGCGAGTAATGCATGTTGCATTACAATAATCATAATTGTCTTGAAGAAGGCCCACAAATGGGTCGAAATGTCGACATTTTACACTGTTTTTTGCTTCAATACAAGTCCTGTGAGTGCCCTCCTACATCAATACATTTATATATATATAGGTATGTACCACATAACGTCCATTCAGGCAACGTCTGACCGCATATACGTCAGTAGCCCGATAAGGTTATAATAGAGTTTAGAAAACGGGGCATAGGTAGGGTTACCATATTGCCATTTTAAAAAGGGACACATATGAAAAATACATATGTCAGGGTTATTATGCAAACCATTTCTTTAAACAGCCCTGACATATGTATTTTTCATATGTGTCCCTTTTTAACCCCTTAATGACCACAGCACTTTTCCATTTTCTGTCCGTTTGGGACCAAGGCTATTTTTACATTTTTGCGGTGTTTGTGTTTAGCTGTAATTTTCATCTTACTCATTTACTGTACCCACACATATTATATACCGTTTTTCTCGCCATTAAATGGACTTTCTAAAGATATCATTATTTTCATCATATCTTATAATTTACTATAAAAAAAATTATAAAATATGAGGAAAAAATTGAAAAAAACACACTTTTTCTAACTTTGACCCCCAAAATCTGTTACACATCTACAACCACCAAAAAACACCCGTGCTAAATAGTTTCTAAATTTTGTCCTGAGTTTAGAAATACCCAATGTTTACATCTTCTTTGCTTTTTTTGTAAGTTATAGGGCCATAAATACAAGTTGCACTTTGCTATTTCCAAACCATTATTTTTCAAAATTAGCGCTAGTTACATTAGAACACTAATATCTTTCAGGAATCTCTGAATATCCATTGACATGTATATAATTTTTTTTAGTAGACATCCCAAAGTATTGATCTAGGCCCATTTTGGTATATTTCATGTCACCATTTCACCGCCAAATGCGATTAAATACAAAAAATCGTTCACTTTTTTACAAATTTTTTCACAAACTTTATGTTTCTCACTGAAATTATTTACAAACAGCTTGTGCAATTATGGCTTAAATGGTTGTAAATTCTTCTCTGGGATCCCCTTTGTTCAGAAATAGCAGACATATATGGCTTTGGCGTTGCTTTTTAGTAATTAGAAGGCTGCTAAATGCCACTGCGCACTACACATATATTATGCCCAGCAGTGAAGGGGTTAATTATGGAGCATGTAGGGAGCTTCTAGGGTTAATTTTAGATTTAGTGTAGTGTAGTAGACAACCCCAAGTATTGATCTAGGCCCATTTTGGTATATTTCATGCCACCATTTCACCGCCAAATGCGATCAAATTAAAAAAAACATTAAATTTTTCACAATTTTAGGTTTCTCACTGAAATCATTTACAAACAGCTTGTGCAATTATGGCACAAATGGTTGTAAATGCTTCTCTGGGATCCCCTTTGTTCAGAAATAGCAGACATATATGGCTTTGGCGTTGCTTTTTGGTAATTAGAAGGCCGCCAAATGCCGCTGCATTTCACACGTGTATTATGGCTAGCAGTGAAGGGGTTAATTATGTAGCTTGTAGGGAGCTTGCAGGGTTAATTTTAGCTTTAGTGTAGAGCTCAGCCTCCCACCTGAAACATGAGACCCCCTGATCCCTCCCAAACAGCTCTCTTCCCTCCCCCACCCCCCAATTGTCCCCGCCATCTTAAGTACTGGCAGAAACTCTGCCAGTACTAAAATAAAAGCTATATTTGGGTTTTTTTTTTTTGTTTTTTTTAGCATATTTACATATGCTGCTGTGTAGGATCCCCCCTTAGCCCCCAGCCTTACTGATCCCCCACCAAAGAGCTCTCTAACCCTCCCCCTCTGCCTTAATGGGCGCCATCTTGGGTACTGGCAGCTGTCTGCCAGTACCCAGTTTAGTGAATAATGTGCCTTTTTTTTAAAATAAAAACCCTTTTCTGCAGTGTAGCTTCCCCCCCCCCCCCCCCCAAGATCAACCCCCCACCCCTTCCACATCAATTAGCTGTTATTTACACTTTAATTCAAGTACTTTTTAAACTTGATTTTTCTGTAGTGTAGCGGTTCCCTCCCGCTCCCGCCCCGTGCACGCGCCCGCCCGCCGCCCCCCGTGCACGCGCGCGCTCCCGTGCGCGCTCCCGCCCCTCCCGCCCCCGATCCCGCCCCCCTCCACTCCACTGGGTACATCGATGGCCGCCCACCCGCCTCCCAGACTTGCTCCCACCCACCAACGATACCGGCCACCGATGTCCGGTGCAGAGAGGGCCACAGAGTGGCTCTCTCTGCATCGGATGGCCAAGGGGGGTTATTGCAGGATGCCTCCATATCGAGGCATCACTGCAATAACCGGAAAGCAGCTGGAAGCGAGCAGGATCGCTTCCAGCTGCTTTCCACACCGAGGACGTGCAGGGTACGTCCTCAGGCATTAACTGCCTTTTTTTTGAGGACGTACCCTGCACGTCCTCGGTCGTTAAGGGGTTAAAGAAGCAATATGGTAACCCTAGGCATAGGGGATGTAACCGTATGTAGCAAAAGCAATATAGTACAAAGCAATTGTGATGCCAGGCGTATAATGGTGAAGTAAATATATAATCTATAATACATTACATATGTCTTGATATAACAGTGTATGCTTCTAAAATCTTATGAAGCAGTATCAAACCTTGTGCGTCTCTTAAGTGTTGTAGCGTTATCTCTGTGTAATTTTTTTTCTTCGAAAATACTTTACTGTGAAGTGCATCGTGGATCCCAAATGCATCAAAACCAGTATTTAGTCAATACAAGTACATTATAGTATCCCTTATAACTTTGCTAAGTACATATATAGTATGGTGTTTGCACAACCTCCAAATCACATAACGTCCTATTTCACAGTATCGTGGACGCATACCTGTGCATGTGTATATATATATATATATATATATATATATATATATATATATATATATATATATATATATATATATATATATATATATTTGTATATTGTGCCACCAGGCTGGTTTCTGTGAATCTCATACAATGTACAGATAAGATTGAACTATATTGTATATGTGTGTAGTTTTCCCTGGGCATTTGGGGGGTGAAGCAGAATTGTTACTGCCAACTTTCCCTGGCATTTTTTTTATGTTGGCATTTCCAGTTAGACACATAGGTAAAGCCACACCTAGGAGCCACAAGCATTGCAGCTAACAATCATAACACAGAATGGTAGCTGTATGTAGCCATCAATTAATGGCTGTGTTCCTGCTTGGGAAACGAAATGTTTCACGCTCCCTATACTTAGGTCGGATCAGTAATGCATTTTGGGGTTAGAATGTTCCTTTAATCCATGGTGGAAAGTAATTCTATTTTTAATCTAAAAGTACATATTTACCTTTCAAAACTTTCTTACTCAGGCAGGTATTTCAACTGCTCACTGCATGTGCACGCCTGTGTTATTCAGGTATGACTTCAGATTGGCTGGAAGCATGCCTGTAACCAATCCAGATTTCACATGAGTATCACACAAGAACACTCATTTGGAGATTGGTGGAGAAGACTGCTTCAAAAGAGGAACATAGGACATTTTGAATAAGGTATTATGTACTATTAGATCAAAGTGTGGAGACTTGTAGATCTACAGTTTACCTGACCCTGTTATTTGTATATAGAAATAGTTCATTTACATCAGGTTTCTAAATGGTCATGGCAAAGGAGACAAAATAAACATGCTGAAGTTGCTTTTTATAGGAAGCATAACTGGATTGCTCTTGATTAACAAAACCATCCCAACGATGAAAAAATGGCAGATTTTAATGATATTTTGCAGTATAATGATTCACTTCTGATAGACTCTATATCAGTCTATCTAAAAAAAACACTTTTTAAAGGTGCTTAATCCACAGGAAAGGATGCAGGATAAGACAACTGTGTAGTTGGTTTCTGTAGATGTATTGTAAATTGTAAGGTTAGTATATATACTTCCTATAAAGGTCTGGTGAGCAATTTGATATTGTGGCTTCAATAACTTTTATTGATTGTGTCTTTTAAGCTAAAATCAGCTCTTATCCAAAAAAATTGGGTTTCATGTCCCTTTAAGCTTCCCAGATGCTGGGATACAGACTTTTCAACAGGTTAAGCTATAAGTAAAAAATGAGTTTTCACACATTGTGAATGGATGCACATAGGATACTACCAGTATTATTATTTAGCAGCTGTCATGTTGTTGCTATTACTTTGGAGCTGTTTCAGTTCTGCTGACAGCTATTTTATTTGTGACAGAGTTCGTAGTTTAATCAAATACAGGCCGCTATTGACAGGTAAAAGTTTATTGATCTCAATAGCAACAGACTTAGGATCTAGGCCATTACCAGGTGTGAGGCTTAGGTTTGTAGACTAGGGTTTGTATTTGGAATTTGATGTCTAAAGAAATATATCAGGTGAATTACAGCAGAAATTTATACTACAGAGGACTGCTTTTCCAGAAAAACATTAAAGTGTTAATTCTAAAGCAAATGCAGACAGCCATGAAATCCACAGGTGGTGCCAAGTTCCAACTTTAAATAACTGACTGTCCCATTTTTAAAGCACACTTTTTCAACAAATGGTCATTAATCACAATAAGTGAAACAGGTTGTGTGACACACAAATTGCCCAGAGCACATAGCCCTAGTCAAATTATATGTAGTCATTTTTTTTTCTAATGATTATTTCCCTTAAATATATTTGACGTTTTATTTTTGTAATGTAGCTAGGCATTTTATAAGCATATGCCCCTATCTTCCATATGATACTAAGAGAGTGGAGTATTTTGAGCAAGAAGTGGATCCCATTAGTAATTTTCATTGTGTATTAACAATATAAAATCCTGAAGCAACAGACGATTATTCATGTTGAGCTTTCAAAATACATCATCTCAATGATTCAACATTGTTGGAGAACACCTCATTAATCCCTTGTCTGATCGAAACCTACTCAGACCAGTTTCAGCCACACCTCCCCCTTCTGTCTATTTATTTAAATCTTGTAGGAGTAGAGGGGTCACAAACATATGGCTCTACACTTATACTATATCCTCCTTATTAAAAGGCATTGCTGTATTTAACATCTTCACTGCCAGCCAGGATACACTGATATCGCCTATGGCAATAAAAATAGTTATTTCTCAATTCATTTCAAGATGGGTTTATGTGAAACAAGTTTACTGAAGGGCAAAACACATATACCCTCTTACCTTAATGCATATTAAAATGTTCTATTAAATTGTAATACCATTATAAGAAATAGATATAAATATATTATGGCACTAATACTGAATGTATTAATTAGGAGACTCATTATATTGGTTTTATACAGAACTGAGATTTAAAGGGTCAAGTGCAAAAAAGAAAATAGTCTAAAGTATTATATGCAAGGAATAGTACAATAATAAAATGCTCTAACTATGTGTTTAACCCCCTGCAAAAGCTCCAAAGCAGCAATGTCGTTCTGGGAGCTGAGTAAAATGAAAGAGGCCCATGTGCATAGCTACCAATCACCAGCTGCTCCTGAACAAGGAATACCAAGAGGATGAAGTACATTTGATAACAAAAGTAAATTGAAAAGTCATTCATGTTCCTTTAATACTTCATAAAAGACACAGCTAAGATTGCAGCAAGCCATAATTGACAACACATTTTTGGTGTGATCGGATTAGGTCTTTAAAGGAACATTAAATACAGTAGAATTGCATAATCAACATATTCATGGTAAAAGGACAAGGAAAAAGCAGTCTGAATTTCAAATGAGTAGATTTGTTGTTGTTGCTGTTAGTGCCATTTTCTTCCCCCTGTATCATGTGACAGCCATCAGCCAATCACAACACACATATATGTATATTAACCCCTTAACGCCATTAGGACATTCCATGTCGTCCTAACAGCACTGGGCTTTAACGCCACTAGGACGGCATGAAACGACCTAACTGATCTGGGGTAATGCAGTCTCTTTGTATCGTTTGTAGAAAAAAATAGCTAGGTAGTCTCAGAAGCTGCTGATTGGTGGTGGCTTCACGATCTGTCTGAATCATGAAATAAAAATTTTGGGTTTCATGTCCCTTTAAACTCCAAGCTGGTGGCGCCCAGTGTGAAGATGCAGAACTTCACTAACTAGCACTTGTAAGGGGTTAAAATAAGAGAATAGCGTTAAAGAGAGCTGCAGGCATAAGATGAAAAACAATAACATGGTGAGCAGTTACCATGCAACTGTAATTGTGTCTAGCAATTAAATGTCCCTTTAATCTCGGGGTTTTATAACATTCTCTTTCCAAATGCTGATTAAGTATGCACTTTCATTCATCTAATAGTGTTTTGTTTTGTTGTTGTTTTGTTCTTCTCTAGAAATATCATAAACAACAAGAGAACATTTTGTGGAAGACTAAGAAAAGCATTTAATTACAGTCAATTGCATTGTGATTCTCATCAGTATAACAGGACAGACACCACTTGCAGCAACTTCTTAAAGGGATATGAAACCCAAAGGGGCCTATTTATGAAAAGTCTGTCCGACATGATCCGATCAGCGGATCATGTCCGACTGACATCGCTGAATGCGGAGAGCAATAAGCTCTCCGCATTCAGCATTGCACCAGCAGCTCTTGTGAACTGCTGGTACAACGCTGCCCCCTGCTGATTGGCCGCTAGTAGGGGGTGTCAATCAACCCGATCGTATTCGATCAGATTGATTTCACGCAATCTCTGTCCGCCTCCTCAGAACAGGCGGATAGGTTATGGAGCAGCGGTCTTTAGACCGCTGCTTCATAACTGGTGTTTCTGAAAACTCGCCAGAAACACGGCTCTTCAAGCTCCAAACGGTGCTTGATAAATAGGCCCCAAAGTGTTCTTTGCATGCAATTTTATACAACTTTCTAATTTACTTCTATTATCAATTTTTCTTTGGTTTCATGGTATCTTTTATTGAAAAGCAGGGACATAATCCCAGGAGCCAGTCAATTCTGGAGCACTATATGGCAGCAGTTTTGCTAGAATGTTATCCGTTTGCAATACCACTAGATGGCAGCGCTATTTCCTGCCATGTAGTGCTACAGATGCCTACCTAGGTATCTCTTCAACAAATAATGTTATGGGAACAAAACAAATTTGATAATAGAAGTAAATTGGAAACTTTTTAAAAACAAATTGTATGCTCTGTCTGAATCCCAAAAGAAAAAAAAATAGGTTTCATATCCCTTTAAGAAGGTTGGGATTTCTCTAGTTTGTAAAATAGACTTCATGATACTCTTTTTAACCCATAAAATACATGGATAGTCTAAAACATGTTTCTCACCAGGTGAATCAATCACTCCTGAGCTATTAAATAACCCACAAATGAAATACTTATAAAGGGACTCAAAATGTAATTCCCCATACATTTGCAGATTGGTATCACTATGTACATTGTTTTGCAGATTATTAAAATTACAGTTTTAAATTATTTTAAAAGATTTATTTTGTATGCACATCTTTTGATATACAGCACATTTAAAAATATTGCCTGTTAGGAGCTCTTGTGTACAGTAAACACCTTCAGATTGTAATATAAAATGTTGCATTATGTACAGGTATACCCCGCTCATACAGCGGGTTAGGGACCGGAGCCCCGCTGTAAAGTGAAAACCGCCTTAAAGTGAAACAAGGCAGTTTTAGCTTTTTATTCACTTGCCAGTGTGTTTAAAGACTTTAAAAAATGTTTGAACTAACATAGATTAGGGTTGCAGTAGTGCTACATTTAGTTTAACACTAGCACAACACAGTATTCAATTAGGATTCAATAAATACTGTACCTGTAAAATAGTGACAATTACTGTAGTAAAATTTGCCAGACTATAACACTGAGACACAGATTGCACTGCAATGATGTAAACAGAGTGATATGCGCATAACAAAATGGTGCCAGTCACTTTTCTCGCAATCTCACGATGATTACAGCACTGTTTCAAAATCCTTGGAGGCTGAACTTCAGCTCCACAGAGCGCTGTATTAGCGAATCGCTGTAAAGTGAAGCGCTGTAAAGTGAGGTATACCTGTATAGTAAACTAACTTTGCAATATACTTTCATTATTTATTTTGCTAAATTTTCTTTGAAAATGGTGAGTTTTCTGATTCTCAGAATAGGAAATGCACTCTGCAGACTTCAAAAAGCGCTCACCCAGTTATATATCTTTCACTTATTGGCCTTAGCAGATAAAAAACAATGTAGTTTTCACTAACGTAATGCCCAGGGCTAGCCTTGTTTACTCCAGATAAGGTAATTGCAGTAAATAAGGTGTTGTTTTATTTTTTAAAACAAGTTTAAACTTGTCTGAAATGTTATTCTATAACAAGACACAACAGAAATGTATTGTAATTAGAAAGGTGTTTAGTGTCTCTTTAAAGGGACAGTGTTCTGTAAAGTGTTATCCCCTTTAAATTGTTTCCAATTATATTTGTCTTTATGCCAAAGTAGTTAAAGTATGTATTGCGCTGGGACCTCCAATCTGCCATCATTCAGTTGTACTGTGCTGTTTATCATCATAAAGTTATCATCTATTTTTATTAGGGATTTTGGATGTAAGAAAACAAAATTTATGCTTACCTGATAAATTTATTTCTCTTGTGGTGTATCCAGTCCACGGGTTCATCCATTACTTGTGGGATATTCTCCTTCCCAACAGGAAGTTGCAAGAGGACACCCACAGCAGAGCTGTCTATATAGCTCCTCCCCTAACTGCCACCCCCAGTCATTCGACTGAAGACAAGTAAGAAAAAAGGAGAAACTATAGGGTGCAGTGGTGACTGTAATTTAAAAATAAAAAACACCTGCCTAAAAATGACAGCGCGGGCCGTGGACTGGATACACCACAAGAGAAATAAATTTATCAGGTAAGCATAAATTTTGTTTTCTCTTGTAAAGGTGTATCCAGTCCACGGGTTCATCCATTACTTGTGGGATACCAATACCAAAGCTTTAGGACACGGATGTAGGGAGGGACAAGGCAGGTACTTAAACGGAGGGCACCACTGCCTGTAAGACCTTTCTCCCAAAAATAGCCTCCGAAGAAGCAAAAGTATCGAATTTGTAGAATTTAGAAAAAGTATGAAGCGAAGACCAAGTCGCCGCCTTACAAATCTGTTCAACAGAGGCTTCATTTTTAAAAGCCCATGTGGAAGCCACCGCTCTAGTGGAATGAGCTGTAATTCTTTCAGGAGGCTGCTGGCCAGCAGTCTCATAAGCTAAGCGGATTATGCTTCTTAGCCAAAAAGAAAGAGAAGTTGTCAAAGCCTTTTGGCCTCTCCTCTGTCCAGAGTAGACAACAAACAAAGCAGATGTTTGACGAAAATCCTTTGTAGCTTGTAAATAAAACTTTAAAGCACGAACCACATCAAGATTGTGTAAAAGACGTTCCTTCTTTGAGGAAGGATTAGGACATAATGAAGGAACAACAATCTCCTGATTGATATTCTTATTAGGTACTACCTTAGGAAGAAACTCAGGTTTGGTACGCAAAACTACCTTATCTGCATGGAAAATCAGATAAGGGGAATCACACTGTAAAACAGATAACTCCGAAACTCTTCGAGCCGAGGAGATAGCTAATAAAAACAGAACTTTCCAAGATAAAAGTTTAATATCTATGGAATGCAAAGGTTCAAACGGAACCCCTTGAAGATCTTTAAGAACTAAATTTAAACTCCATGGCAGAGCAACAGGTTTAAACACAGGCTTGATTCTAACTAAAGCCTGACAAAACGTCTGAACGTCTGGAACCTCAGTCAGACGTTTGTGCAAAAGAATAGACAGAGCAGAAATCTGTCCCTTTAAGGAACTAGCAGATAATCCTTTCTCCAATCCCTCTTGGAGAAAGGATAAGATTCTAGGAATCCTGACTTTACTCCATGAGTAACCGTTGGATTCACACCAGTGAAGATATTTACACCATATCTTATGATAGATTTTCCTGGTGACAGGCTTTCGAGCCTGAATTAAGGTATCAATGACTGAATTGGAAAAACCACGCTTCGATAGAATCAAGCGTTCAATCTCCAAGCAGTCAGACACAGAGAATTGAGATTTGGATGTTTGAAAGGACCTTGAAGTAGAAGGTCCTGCCTTAGCGGCAGAGTCCATGGTGGAAAGGATGACATGTCCACCAGATCTGCATACCAAGTCCTGCGTGGCCACGCAGGAGCTATCAAAATCACTGAAGCTCTCTCCTGCTTGATCTTGGCAATCAGCCGAGGGAGCAGAGGAAACGGTGGAAACACATAAGCCAGGCTGAAGGACCAGGGCACTGCTAGAGCATCTATCAGCGCTGCCTTGGGGTCCCTGGACCCGTAATGAGGAAGCTTGGCATTCTGACGAGACACCATGAGATCCAGTTCTGGTTTGCCCCATAGTTGAATCAACTGGGCAAATACCTCCAGATGGAGCTCCCACTCCCCCGGATGAAAAGTCTGCCGACTTAAAAAATCCACCTCCCAGTTCTCTACTCCTGGGATATGGATAGCTGAAAGATGGCAAGATTGAACCTCTGCCCATAGAATTATCTTTGAAACCTCCAACATTGCCAGGGGGCTTCTTGTTCCCCCCTGATGGTTGATATAGGCCACAGTCGTGATATTGTACGACTGAAATCTGATGAACCTGACCTCCGCTAGCTGAGGCCAAGCCTGAAGAGCATTGAATATCGCTCTTAGTTCCAGAATGTTTATCGGAAGGAGGGCTTCCTCCTGAGACCACGAGCCCTGAGCCTTCAGGGAGTTCCAGACTGCGCCCCAGCCCAGAAGGCTGGCATCTGTCGTCACTATAGTCCATTCTGGCCTGCGGAAGCTCATTCCCCTGGACAGATGGACCCCAGATAGCCACCAGAGAAGAGAATCCCTGGTATCCTGATCCAGATTTAGCAGTGGGGACAAATCTGTGTAATCCCCATTCCATTGACTGAGCATGCAAAGTAGCAGCAGTCTGAGATGTAGGCGGGCAAACGGAACTATGTCCATTGCCGCTACCATTAAGCCAATTACTTCCATAAACTGACGGCTGAGAAGTGGAATAAAGAGCATGGCAGGAAGTTAGAAGTTTTGACAACCTGACTTCTGTCAGAAAAATCTTCATTTCTACTGAATCTATCAAAGCTCCTAGGAAGGAAACTCTTGTGAGAGGGGAGAGAGAACTCTTTTCTTCGTTCACCTTCCACCCGTGAGACCTCAGGAATGCCAGAACAATGTCCATATGGGACTTGGCGACTTGAAAAGTCGACGCCTGTATCAGAATGTCGCCTAGGTAAGGAGCCACAGCTATGCCTCGTGGCCTTAGAACCGCCAGTAGGGACCCTAGAACCTTCGTAAAGATTCTTGGTGCCGTGGCTAACCCGAAGGGAAGAGCCACAAACTGATAATGCCTGTCTAGGAAGGCAAACCTGAGAAACAGATGATGATCTCTGTGTATCGGAATGTGGAGATAAGCATCCTTTAGATCCACGGTAGTCATATATTGACCCTCCTGGATCATAGGTAGGATGGTTCGAATAGTCTCCATCTTGAAGGATGGGACCCTGAGAAATTTGTTTAGGATCTTGAGATCCAAGATTGGTCTGAAAGTTCCCTCATTTTTGGGAACTATGAACAGATTTGAATAGAATCCCTGCCCCTGTTCCTCCCTTGGAACTGGGTGGATCACTCCCATGACCAGAAGGTCTTGAACACAACGTAAGAATGCCTCTCTCTTTATCTGGTTTGCAGATAATTGTGAGAGATGAAATCTCCCCTTTGGAGACGAGGCTTTGAAATCCAGAAGATATCCCTGGGAAACAATCTCCAGAGCCCAGGGATCCTGGACGTCTCTTGCCCAAGTCTTAGAGGCAGCAGCAGGTTTTTTGGCCTGCTTTCCCTTGTTCCAAGCCTGATTAGGTCTCCAGACTGGCTTGGACTAGGCAAAATTTCCTTCTTGTTTTGCAGCAGAGGAAGTTGAAGCTGTGCCACTCTTGAAGTTTCGAAAGAACGAAAATTGGTCTGTTTGGCCGGTATTTGGAGTCACTCAAAATAGGGTCTAACGCTCACTTTTCAGCCGCGACTTTTCCATACCGCAGATCCCCTTACGTCAATTGCGTATCCTATCTTTTCAATGGGATCTTTCTAACGCCGGTATTTAGAGTCGTGTCTGAAGTGAGCGTTAGAGCTCTAACGACAAAACTCCAGCCGCCGGAAAATAGCAGGAGTTAAGAGCTTTCTGGGCTAACGCCGGTTCATAAAGCTCTTAACTACTGTACCCTAAAGTACACTAACACCCATAAACTACCTATGTACCCCTAAACCGAGGTCCCCCCACATCGCCGACACTCGATTAAAATTTTTTAACCACTAATCTGCCGACCGCCACCTACGTTATACTTATGTACCCCTAATCTGCTGCCCCTAACACCGCCGACTCCTGTATTATATTTATTAACCCCTAACCTGCCCCCCACAACGTCGCCAACACCTGCCTGCACTTATTAACCCCTAATCTGCCGAGCGGACCTGAGCGCTACTATAATAAAGTTATTAACCCCTAATCCGCCTCACTAACCCTATCATAAATAGTATTAACCCCTAATCTGCCCTCCCTAACATCGCCGACACCTAACTTCAATTATTAACCCCTAATCTGACGACCGGAGCTCACCGCTACTATAATAAATGGTCTAACCCTAACACTAACACCCCCCTAAGTTAAATATAATTTACATCTAACGAAATTAATTAACTCTTATTAAATAAATTATTCCTATTTAAAGCTAAATACCTACCTGTAAAATAAACCCTAATATAGCTACAATATAAATTATAATTATATTGTAGCTATTTTAGGATTAATATTTATTTTACAGGCAACTTGGTAATTATTTTAACCAGGTACAATAGCTATTAAATAGTTAAGAACTATTTAATAGTTACCTAGTTAAAATAATAACAAAATTACCTGTAAAATAAATCCTAACCTAAGTTATAATTAAACCTAACACTACCCTATCAATAAATTAATTAAATAAAATACCTACAATTACCTACAATTAACCTAACACTACACTATCAATAAATAAATTAAATACAATTGCTACAAATAACTACAATTACATAAACTAACTAAAGTACAAAAAATAAAAAAGAACTAAGTTACAAAAAATAAAAAAATATTTACAAACATAAGAAAAATATTACAACAATTTTAAGCTAATTACACCTACTCTAAGCCCCCTAATAAAATAACAAAGACCCCCAAAATAAAAAAATGCCCTACCCTATTCTAAATTAATAGAGTTAAAAGCTCTTTTACCTTACCAGCCCTGAACAGGGCCCTTTGCGGGGCATGCCCCAAGAAGTTCAGCTCTTTTGCCTGTAAAAAAAAACATACAATACCCCCCCCCAACATTACAACCCACCACCCACATACCCCTAATCTAACCCAAACCCCCCTTAAATAAACCTAACACTAAGCCCCTGAAGATCTCCCTACCTTGTCTTCACCATCCAGGTATCACCGATCCGTCCTGGCATCCGGTGCTGAAGAGGTCCAGAAGAGGCTCCAAAGTCTTCCTCCTATCCGGCAAGAAGAGGACATCCGGACCGGCAAACATCTTCTCCAAGCGGCATCTTCGATCTTTTTCCATCCGGGTCCATCTTGAGTCAGCCAACGCGGATCCATCCTCTTCTTCCGGCGTCTCCCGACGAATGACGGTTCCTTTAAGGGACGTCATCCAAGATGGCGTCCCTCGAATTCCGATTGGCTGATAGGATTCTATCAGCCAATCGGAATTAAGGTAGGAATATTCTGATTGGCTGATGGAATCAGCCAATCAGAATCAAGTTCAATCCGATTGGCTGATCCAATCAGCCAATCAGATTGAGCTCGCATTCTATTGGCTGATCGGAACAGCCAATAGAATGCGAGCTCAATCTGATTGGCTGATTGGATCAGCCAATCGGATTGAACTTGATTCTGATTGGCTGATTCCATCAGCCAATCAGAATATTCCTACCTTAATTCCGATTGCCTGATAGAATCCTATCAGCCAATCGGAATTCGAGGGACGCCATCTTGGATGACGTCCCTTAAAGGAACCGTCATTCGTCGGGAGACGCCGGAAGAAGAGGATGGATCCGCGTCGGCTGATTCAAGATGGACCCGCTCCGCACCGGATGGAAGAAGATCGAAGATGCCGCTTGGAGAAGATGTTTGCCGGTCCGGATGTCCTCTTCTTGCCGGATAGGAGGAAGACTTTGGAGCCTCTTCTGGACCTCTTCAGCACCGGATGCCAGGACGGATCGGTGATACCTGGATGGTGAAGACAAGGTAGGGAGATCTTCAGGGGCTTAGTGTTAGGTTTATTTAAGGGGGGTTTGGGTTAGATTAGGGGTATGTGGGTGGTGGGTTGTAATGTTGGGGGGGGGGTATTGTATGTTTTTTTTTACAGGCAAAAGAGCTGATTTTCTTGGGGCATGCCCCGCAAAGGGCCCTGTTCAGGGCTGGTAAGGTAAAAGAGCTTTTACATTTATTAATTTAGAATAGGGTAGGGAATTTTTTATTTTGGGGGTCTTTGTTATTTTATTAGGGGGCTTAGAGTAGGTGTAATTAGTTTAAAATTGTTGTAATATTTTTCTTATGTTTGTAAATATTTTTTTATTTTTTGTAACTTAGTTCTTTTTTATTTTTTGTACTTTAGTTAGTTTATTTCATTGTATTTATTTGTAGGTATTTTATTTAATTAATTTATTGATAGTGTAGTGTTAGGTTTTATTGTAGGTAATTGTAGGTATTTTATTTAATTAATTTATTGATAGGGTAGTGTTAGGTTTAATTATAACTTAGGTAAGGATTTATTTTACAGGTAATTTTGTAATTATTTTACCTATTTTAGCTATTAAATAGTTCTTAACTATTTAATAGCTATTGTACCTGGTTAAAATAAATACAAAGTTACCTGTAAAATAAATATAAATCCTAAAATAGCTATAATATAATTATAATTTATATTGTAGCTATATTAGGGTTTATTTTACAGGTAAGTATTTAGCTTTAAATAGGAATAATTTATTTAATAAGAGTTAATTAATTTCGTTAGATGTAAATTATATTTAACTTAGGGGGGTGTTAGTGTTAGGGTTAGACTTAGCTTTAGGGGTTAATCCATTTATTATAGTAGCGGTGAGCTCCGGTCGTCAGATTAGGGGTTAATAATTGAAGTTAGGTGTCGGCGATGTTAGGGAGGGCAGATTAGGGGTTAATACTATTTATGATAGGGTTAGTGAGGCGGATTAGGGGTTAATAACTTTATTATAGTAGCGCTCAGGTCCGCTCGGCAGATTAGGGGTTAATAAGTGTAGGCAGGTGTCGGCGACGTTGAGGGGGGCAGATTAGGGGTTAATAAATATAATATAGGGGTCGGCGGTGTTAGGGGCAGCAGATTAGGGGTACATAGGGATAACGTAGGTTGCGGCGGTGTACAGAGCGGAAGATTAGGGGTTAAAAATAATATGCAGGGGTCAGCGATAGCGGGGGCGGCAGAATAGGGGTTAATAAGTGTAAGGTTAGGGGTGTTTAGACTCGGGGTACATGTTAGAGTGTTAGGTGCAGACGTAGGAAGTGTTTCCCCATAGGAAACAATGGGGCTGCGTTAGGAGCTGAACGCTGCTTTTTTGCAGGTGTTAGGTTTTTTTACAGCTCAAACAGCCCCATTGTTTCCTATGGGAGAATCGTGCACGAGCACGTTTTTGATGCTGGCCGCGTCCGTAAGCAACTCTGGTATCGAGAGTTGCATTTGCGGTAAAAATGCTCTACGCTCCTTTTTTGGAGCCTAACGCAGCATTTTTTTGAACTCTCGATACCAGAGTTAATTTTATGCTGCGGCCAGAAAAAAGCCCGCGGAGCGTTAACAGCCCATCTACCGCCAAACTCCAAATCTAGGCCTTAGACTTTGAAGTAACGTCAGCTGACCAGGATTTAAGCCATAGCGCCCTACGCGCCTGAATGGCAAAACCTGAATTCTTAGCCGTTAGCTTTGTTAAATGAAAAATGGCGTCAGAAATAAATGAATTGGCTAACTTAAGAGTTTTAAGCCTGTCTAGGATATCATCCAACGGGGTCTCCACCTGTAGAGCCTCTTCAAGAGACTCGAACCAGAAAGCCGCTGCAGCAGTGACTGGGGCAATGCATGCAAGAGGCTGGAGAATAAAACCTTGTTGTATAAAGATTTTCTTAAGGAAACCCTCTAGTTTTTTATCCATTGGATCTAGGAAAGCACAACTGTCCTTGACGGGAATAGTTGTACGTTTAGCTAGGGTAGAGACTGCTCCCTCCACCTTTGGGACCGTCTGCCACGAGTCCCGTGTAGTGGCATCTATGGAAAACATCTTTTTAAAGGCAGGAGGGGGAGAGAACGGTACACCTGGTCTATCCCATTCCTTTGTAATAATTTCTGAAAACCTCTTAGGGATTGGAAAAACATCAGTGTAAACAGGCACAGCAAAGTATTTGTCCATTTTACACAACTTCTCTGGGACTACAATGGTGTCACAGTCATCCAGAGTCGCTAAAACCTCCCTGAGCAACACGTGGAGGTGTTCAAGTTTAAATTTAAATGCTGTCATTTCAGAGTCAGACTGAAGTAACGCCTTCCCTGAATCAGAAATGTCACCCACAGATAGAAGTTCTCCTGCTCCGGCTTCTGTACATTGTGAGGGTATATCAGACATAGCTACTAAAGCGTCAGAAAGCTCTGTATTTATTCTAGCCCCAGAGCTGTCTCGCTTTCCTTGTAAACCTGGCAGTTTGGACAATACCTCTGTGAGAGTATGATTCATAACTGCCGCTATTTCCTGTAAAGTAAACGCATTGGACGCGCCAGATGTACTTGGCGTACTTGGCGTCACTTGAGCGGGAGTTATAGGTTCTGACACATGGGGAGAGTTAGATGGCATAATCTCCCTTTTGTCAGTCTGAGAAACCTCTGGCGATAAATCTTTAAAAGCCATAATATGGTCTTTATAACTTATAGAAAGGTCAATGCATTTGGTACACATTCTAATAGGGGGTTCCACAATGGCTTCTAAACATAATGAACAAGGAGTTTCTTCTATGTCAGACATGTTTAAAAGACTAGTAATGAGACCAGCAAGCTTGGAAAACACTTTAATAAATGTGAAAAGCAATTAAACAAAAACGGTACTGTACCTTTAAGAGAAAAAAACTATCATATAAACTGCAAATCAGTGTTAAAAAGTAGTAAACTCTACGAAATGTTTACAGTGTGTACAAGAGACTAAAGCAGCATTGCACCCACTTGCAAATGGATGATTAACCCCTTAGGCCCAAAAACGGATTAGAAAAACGGTAACACCGTTAAAAAACAGTCAAACACACTGCCACAGCTCAACTGCTGCTCCTACCTGCCCTTAAACTACGATTTTTGCAGGAAAGAACCCCTCTATAGTGGTCCTAGATGCCAGAGAACTCCTTTAGGGAAGCTGGATGTCTCAGTCTGTATAACAACTGCGCATAAAGTGCACGAAAATAGGCCCCTCCCACCATGCACTCACAGTCAGAGGGCCATAAAAAACTACTCCTAGGAGTAAAATAACAGACATGTGGAAAACTAGGCCCCAAATAAAGATTTATCACCCTTAGAGAAAAAACGTTTTTTCTGTTAAGTAATGCAAAAGTTTTAACACTAAGTACTATGAGGGTTAACATAAAAATTACCCTTATCTTGTAAGCATGATCCCAGTCGCTGTTAAATCACTGTATCAGGCTTACCTCAAATATATTAGGCACATTTTCTAGACCTTATCATCTCTCTAGAAAAAAATATACTGAACATACCTCAAATCAGGTGATTTGCCAACTATCCCCCCAACTGAAGTTTTCTTTCCATACTCTTCAGTTATGTGTGAGAACAGGAATGGACCTTAGTTACAAACCGCTAAGATCATCAACCTCCAGGCAGATTCTTCTTCCAATTTCTGCCTAAGACGGAAACAGTACAAAGCCGGTACCATTTAAAAATAACAAACTTTTGATTGAAGGTAAAACTACACTAAGTCACCACATATCTCTTGATACTTCCTTTCTTGTCGAGAGCTTGCAAGAGAATGAGGGGTGGCAGTTAGGGGAGGAGCTATATAGACAGCTCTGCTGTGGGTGTCCTCTTGCAACTTCCTGTTGGGAAGGAGAATATCCCACAAGTAATGGATGAAACCGTGGACTGCATACACCTTTACAAGAGAAAACAATAAAACAGTTTATTTGACTACAAAAGTTATTTTTTTGGCAGCTGGGTGACATTATGAAGTGGTAGTGGCAGCAGTGTAATACTTTGCAATATTATAACATTTTCTGTTAGTTATAACTGTTACTTAAGCTATCCAAACACACATTAATTGCATAATTTAACAAAAACCTATTCAATAATAATGTATGCACAAAAACATTCAAACATTTCATAATGAAGACTAGAAGTCTGTCTGAATTCCTTAGCAGCCTCAAAAATAATATTACAATGCCCTAACAACATCCAAAGAATGCAAAGCTTTGTTTGTAGCATTTTTAGGATTAGGATACAAGGAGGGAACAATGATTTTCCTATTAAAGTTGTGAGAGTTAACAACCTTAAAAATCAAAAGTAGTCGCAAAACAGCTTTATCTAGATGGAAAATCAGATAAGGAGACTCAGAAGAAAGTGCATACAATTCAGAAACTCTTCTAGCAGAAGAGATAGCCAAGAGAGACAATAATTTCCAAGAAAGTAGTTTAATGTCCAAAGAATGCATAGGCTCAAAGGGAGGAGCCTGTAAAACTTTTAATATAAAGTTAAGACTCCAGGGAGGAGAAATATGCTTAATAATCGGCTAAATTCAAATTAATATAATATTATTAATATCAGGAAGATTAGCAATTTTCCTTGAAATATTACAGAATATCCAGAGATTTGTCCTTTAAATGTACTGGCAGATAAACCCTTATCCAAACCATCCTGATGAAATGGAATAATCCTAGGAATTCTAAAAGAGTGCCAGGAACAATCATGAGAAGTACACCCTGAAATGTAAGTTTTAAAACTTTGTGATAGATCTTCCGGGAAACAGGCTTGCAAGCCTGAATCATAATGTTAATCACAGAGTCAGAGAATCCTTTATGACTGAGAACTGAGGCTTCAATTTCCATGCCATGAAGTTTAAAGACTTTAGATCTGGATGAAAGAAGGGACCTTTAGACAGAAGGTATGGCCTTAAAGGTAGGGGCCATGGAGGGCAACTGGACATTCTGACTAAATCCGCATACCAAAGCCTTTGAGACCATGCTGGGGCTAACAGGATAGCAAATGACTGTTCCATTTTGAATTTTGGAAATCACTCTGGGAAGCAGGGTTAGAGGAGGGAAGATATAGGCAAGTTGGTAAAACCAAGGAACTGCCAGATCATCCAACACCTCTGCCTGAGGATCCCTGGACCTTGTAAGGTATCTGGGAAGTTTCTTGTTTAAACGAGAGGCCACCAGATGTTTTTATGGTAGGCCCCAAAGCTGAATAATCAGATTGAATACCTCTAGATGGAGAGGCCACTCTCCTAGATGTAGGGACTGATGATTGAGATAATCTGCCTCCCAGTTGTCTACCTCTGGGATGTGAATCTCAGTGATGAGGCAAGAATTGGCTTCTGCCCAAGAAAGGATTCAAGATACTGCTATCATGGCTAGTGAACTTTGAGTTCCCCCTTGATGATTGATATAATCCACTTTTGTGATACTGTCTGACTGAAAATGGAAATAAGGCTCCTTCTTTAAAAGAGGCCAAGTCTGAAGGATAGATTGGTAGACTCGCCTCCCGAGGATTTCAAACTCCTTGTGCTGTGGTGATCACAGAGCAGGTATTACGAGCAAAGGAAGCCCACTGAAGAATAGAGTGGTGGATTAACCACCAAGTCAGAGAAAGTTGTGTATTGGGATCTAAGAATATCAGTTGCGATATTTAAGTATAATCATTGCACCATTGGCACAGCATGCAAAGTTGAAAAGGTCTCATATGAAAATGATCAAAAGGGATTGTGTCCGATGCTGGAATCATGAAGCCTAGAACTTCCATACACATAGCCACTGAAGGGAATGATAGAGACTGAAGGTTTAGACAGGCTACAATCAAATGTATTTGTCTCTTTGCTGTTAGAGAAAGAGTCATGGACACTGAATCTATCTGGAAACCTAAAAAAATTACCTTTGTCTGAAGAATCAAGGAAATCTTTGGTAAATTGATCCTCCAACAATGTCTTTGAAGAAACAACAACAGTTGATTTGTGTGATATTTTGCTAAATGAAAAGATTGAGCTAGTGCCAAGATATCATCCAAGTAAGGAAACACCGCAATACCTTGCACTCTGATTACAGATAAAAGGGCACTGAGAACCTTTGGCCTAGCAACTGCTCCAATAATTTTTACAAACGGGAGAGCGACAAATTGGTAATGCTTTTCCAGAAATGAGAAACTCAGAAATTCGGAACTTGAGAATGTTCTGAGTGTAAAGGGATGTAAAGGTAACCATCCTGTAAACCTATTGTGGACATGAAGTGACATTGCTGATTAGAGGGCAGAATAGTCCTTATAACACATAGAAACACCCAGCACTCACCAGCTAGCTCACAGCTAAGATAAAATCACAACTGGAAAGGTTAGTTGCCGCATCTGGCAAAATGGGAAAGCTCAGGCACCACGTCAAGGTCCTTTCCACTGCCTGAGTCCCTAACGCAGCCACAGCATCATGCGAGCTCACAAAGCCAAACAGACTGAGAACAAAGAAGGGGTGCACAGGTGGATGTAATCACCCGGAGAAAATACAAAACATGGAAGGGAACTGCACTCCAAGACCGGACCAGGTACACATCCTGTGACTAATCAACATCCAGCCCTGGGTGCTAAATAGCACTCAAACAAAGCTGTGATGTCACCAGAGCCACAGGCAGTTAACCCCAGTCCGGAATGGGTGCAAGAACCAAGGGAGATTACAAACAAAAAGTAATACAACGCCCTCACTGGATGACTGGAGACTGAGAGTCCATGACCTCCTGCGGCTGGAGAGATATCATTACATGCTTATAGCAAAACTTGACGTACACGAAACTTTGCTCCAGATGTGGAGCGGGGGAGCATCTGCCCTTTAGATAAGTGCTCGGCTCTCCTGGGCTGACATCGAACGGTTTTCTGTGACCCCCAAACTTCCTACCCCTGTTTTGGGGACGGCCCCTTCCCTGAATGCCTAACACGGGGGGCCCCGCCCTTGGCCTGATTCACTCGTTGTTTGTCTCCCTTTTTTTTTTTTTTTTTTTGTTTTGTTTTGTCTTTTTTTTTGTTTTGTTTTTGTTTAGCTTAATACCATCATAACTATATAATATGTCGCTTTAACTTAATTACAGCTGATAATTATACACCCTTCCAGATTTAGTGGAATGTAGAGTGGTAAGGAAAATTGAAAATGACTGAGCTTACATTTTGATTATTTTCTTGCATCCTAGCAAACGACCATGACTAATAATTAGGTCACATGTGCCTTCTACCTGTGTGTGAATTTATTCCCTGCCTTATGTACTCCTGTATTGTAGGTTGTGGTGGAAACTGTATAAATTGTACTGGCACTTGTGGTGCATATATCTTTGTACATGTTTGTTTTCAAATAAAGCTCTTAAAAAAAAAAGTAATACAACACATAGAAACACCCAGCACTCACCAGCTAGCTCACAGCTAAGATAAAATCACAACTGGAAAGGTTAGTTACCATATCTGGCCAAATGGCAAAGCTCAGGCACCACGTCAAGGTCCTTTCCACTGCCTGAGTCCCTAACACAGCCACACTATCATGCAAGCTCACAAAGCCAAACAGACTGAGAACAAAGAAGGGGTGCACAGGTGGATGTAATCACCCAGAGAAAATATAAAACATGGAAGGGAACTGCACTCCAAGACCGGACCAGGTACACATCCTGTGACTCAGCAACATCCAGCCCTGGGTGCTAAATAGCACTCCAAAAAAGCTGTGATCTCACCAGAGCCACAGGCAGTTAACCCCAGTCCGGAATGGGTGCAAGAACCAAGGGGGATTACAAACAAAAAGTAATACAACACATAGAAACACCCAGCACTCACCAGCTAGCTCACAGCTAAGATAAAATCACAACTGGAAAGGTTAGTTACCACATCTGGCCAAATGGGAAAGCTCAGACACCACGTCAAGGTCCTTTCCACTGCCTGAGTCCCTAACACAGCCGCCACACCATCATGCGAGCTCACAAAGCCAAACAGACTGAGAAAAAAGAAGGGGTGCACAGTTGGATGTAATCACCCAGAGAAAATACAAAACATGGAAGGGAACTGCACTCCAAGACCGGACCAGGTACAAATCCTGTGACTCAGCAACATCCAGCCCTGGGTGCTAAATAGCACTCCAAAAAAGCTGTGATGTCACCAGAGCCACTGGCAGTTAACCCCAGTCCGGAATGGGTGCAAGAACCAAGGGGGATTACAAACAAAAAGTAATACAACACATAAAAACACCCAGCACTCACCAGCTAGCTCACAGCTAAGATAAAATCACAACTGGAAAGGTTAGTTACCGCATCTGGCCAAATGGGAAAGCTCAGGCACCACGTCAAGGTCCTTTCCACTGCCTGAGTCCCTAACACAGCCACACCATCATGCGAGCTCACAAAGCCAAACAGACTGAGAACAAAGAAGGGGTGCACAGGTGGATGTAATCACCCAGAGAAAATACAAAACATGGAAGGGAACTGCACTCCAAGACCGGACCAGGTACACATCCTGTGACTCAGCAACATCCAGCCCTGGGTGCTAAATAGCACTCCAAAAAAGCTGTGATGTCACCAGAGCCACAGGCAGCTAACCCCAGTCCGGAATGGGTGCAAGAACCAAGGGGGATTACAAACAAAAAGTAATACAACACATAGAAACACCCAGCACTCACCAGCTAGCTCACAGCTAAGATAAAATCACAACTGGAAAGGTTAGTTACCGCATTTGGCCAAATGGGAAAGCTCAGGCACCACGTCAAGGTCCTTTCCACTGCCTGAGTCCCTAACACAGCCACACCATCATGCGAGCTCACAAAGCCAAACAGACTGAGAACAAAGAAGGGGTGCACAGGTGGATGTAATCACCCAGAGAAAATACAAAACATGGAAGGGAACTGCACTCCAAGACCGGACCAGGTACACATCCTGTGACTCAGCAACATCCAGCCCTGGGTGCTAAATAGCACTCCAAAAAAGCTGTGATGTCACCAGAGCCACAGGCAGTTAACCCCAGTCCAGAATGGGTGCAAGAACCAAGAGGGATTACAAACAAAAAGTAATACAACACATAGAAACACCCAGCACTCACCAGCTAGCTCACAGCTAAGATAAAATCACAACTGGAAAGGTTAGTTACCGCATCTGGCCAAATGGGAAAGCTCAGGCACCACGTCAAGGTCCTTTCCACTGCCTGAGTCCCTAACACAGCCACACCATCATGCGAGCTCACAAAGCCAAACAGACTGAGAACAAAGAAGGGGTGCACAGGTGGATGTAATCACCCAGAGAAAATACAAAACATGGAAGGGAACTGCACTCCAAGACCGGACCAGGTACACATCCTGTGACTCAGCAACATCCAGCCCTGGGTGCTAAATAGCACTCCAAAAAAGCTGTGATGTCACCAGAGCCACAGGCAGCTAACCCCAGTCCGGAATGGGTGCAAGAACCAAGGGGGATTACAAACAAAATGTAATACAACACATAGAAACACCCAGCACTCCAGCCCTGGGTGCTAAATAGCACTCCAAAAAAGCTGTGATGTCACCAGAGCCACAGGCAGTTAACCCCAGTCCGGAATGGGTGCAAGAACCAAGGGGGATTACAAACAAAAAGTAATACAACACATAGAAACACCCAGCACTCACCAGCTAGCTCACAGCTAAGATAAAATCACAACTGGAAAGGTTAGTTACCGCATCTGGCCAAATGGGAAAGCTCAGGCACCACGTCAAGGTCCTTTCCACTGCCTGAGTCCCTAACACAGCCACACCATCATGCGAGCTCACAAAGCCAAACAGACTGAGAACAAAGAAGGTATGCACAGGTGGATGTAATCACCCAGAGAAAATACAAAACATGGAAGGGAACTGAACTCCAAGACCGGACCAGGTACACATCCTGTGACTCAGCAACATCCAGCCCTGGGTGCTAAATAGCACTCCAAAAAAGCTGTGATGTCACCAGAGCCACAGGCAGTTAACCCCAGTCTGGAATGGGTGCAAGAACCAAGGGGGATTACAAACAAAAAGTAATACAACACATAGAAACACCCAGCACTCACCAGCTAGCTCACAGCTAAGATAAAATCACAACTGGAAAGGTTAGTTACCGCATCTGGCCAAATGGGAAAGCTCAGGCACCACGTCAAGGTCCTTTCCACTGCCTGAGTCCCTAACACAGCCACACCATCATGCGAGCTCACAAAGCCAAACAGACTGAGAACAAAGAAGGGGTGCACAGGTGGATGTAATCACCCAGAGAAAATACAAAACATGGAAGGGAACTGAACTCCAAGACCGGACCAGGTACACATCCTGTGACTCAGCAACATCCAGCACTATGTGCTAAATACCACTTCAAAAAAGCTGTGATGTCACCAGAGCCACAGGCAGTTAACCCCAGTCCAGAATGGGTGCAAGAACCAAGGGGGATTACAAACAAAAAGTAATACAACACATAGAAACACCCAGCACTCACCAGCTAGCTCACAGCTAAGATAAAATCACAACTGCATAGGTTAGTTACCGCATCTGGCCAGCATGCAAAGTTGAAAAGGTCTCATATGAAAATGATCAAAAGGGATTGTGTCCGATGCTGGAATCATGAAGCCTAGAACGTCCATACACATAGCCACTGATGGGAATGATAGAGACTGAAGGTTTAGACAGGCTACAATCAAATGTATTTGTCTGTTTGCTGTTAGAGAAAGAGTCATGGACACTGAATCTATCTGGAAACCTAAAAAATTGACCTTTGTCTGAAGAATCAAGGAAATCTTTGGTAAATTGATCCTCCAACAATGTCTTTGAAGAAACGACAACAGTTGATTTGTGTGATATTCTGTTAATGAAAAGATTGAGCTAGTGCCAAGATATCATCCAAGTAAGGAAACACTGCAATACCTTGCACTCTGATTACAGATAAAAGGGCACTGAGAGCCTTTGGCCTAGCAACTGCTCCAATAATTTTTACAAACGGGAGAGCGACAAATTGGTAATGCTTTTCCAGAAACGAGAAACTCAGAAATTCAGAACTTGAGAATGTTCTGAGTGTAAAGGGAAGTAAAGGTAACCATCCTGTAAGCCTATTGTGGACATGAAGTGACATTGCTGATTAGAGGGCAGAATAATCCTTATAGTTTCCATCTTAAATGTTGGAATTCTCACAAATTTAGAATTTTCAGATCCAGAATTGGTCTGAAATTTTTTCCCTTTTTTTGAACAATGAAGAGATTTGAATAAAATCCCATCCCTTGTTCCTGTAAAGTAACTGTAACTTACCTGATAAATTAATTTCTTTTATGGTGGCAAGAGTCCACCATCTAGTTACTGATGGGATATATATTAATAGCAGGAGGGGCCAAAGTTTCCCAAACCTCAAATGCCTATAAATACACCTCCCACCTCACTCATACCTCAGTTTAACGTATAGCCAAGTTAGTGAGGTGTATAAGGAGTAAAAGCATAAAAAAGTGGAACAGGATAAATAATGTCTTTTATACAAAAAAATCACAACCCCCCCAAAAATGGGTGGGTCTCGTGGACTCTCACCCCCATGAAATAAATGAATTCATCAGGTAAGTTCTTAAATAAATTATGTTTTCTTTCATATAGGTGGCGAAAGTCCATGAGCTAGTTACTGATGGGATATAATACCCAAGATGTGGAAGTCCATGAGTAACTATAGAGGGAGGGATGAAATAAAAACAGCTATTTCCGCTGAGAAATTAAATCCAAAAAATTATTATTTTCTTAAAAATTAAAAAAACTTAAATCATAGGCACTAGAATCAAACTGAGACAGCTGCCTAAAGAACC
Source organism: Bombina bombina (assembly GCF_027579735.1). Lineage (NCBI taxonomy): Eukaryota > Metazoa > Chordata > Amphibia > Anura > Bombinatoridae > Bombina > Bombina bombina. The sequence continues at coordinate 407,533,528 of NC_069500.1, forward strand.
TTTCTACCAAAAGCTGCTTCTGAAGAAGCAAAAACGTCAAAATGGTAAAATTTAGTAAAAGGTATGCAAAGAAGACCAAGTGGCTGCTTTGCATATTTGATCAACTAAAGCTTCATTCTTGAAAGCCCAAGATGTGGCAACTGATCTTGTAGAATGAGCTGTTATTCTCTGATGCGGAGACTGCCCCGCCTCCAAATAAGCTTTGTGAATCAGAAGTTTCAACCAAGATACCAATGAAATGGCAGAGGCTTTCTGACCTTTTCTGGAACCAGAAAAAAAATAACAAATGGACTAGAAGTCTTTCTGAAATCTTTAGTGGCATCAAAATAATATTTCAAAATTCTTACCACATCCAAAGAATGTAAAGATCTTTCAAGAGTATTTTTAGGATTAGGACACAAGAAAGGAACAATAATTTCCCTATTAATGTTGTTAGAATTCACAACATTAGGCAGAAAACGAAGTCCGCAAAACAGCTTTATCTTGATGGAAAATCAGATAAGGAGACTCACAAGAGAGAGCAGACAATTCAGAAACTCTTCTAGCAGAAGAGATAGCCAAGAGGAATACCACTTTCCAAGAAAGTAGTTTAATGTCCAAAGAATGCATAGACTCGAAAGGAGGAGCCTGCAAAGTCTTTAATACCAAATTTAGACTCCAAGGAGGAGAGAGAGATTTAATAACAGGTTTGATACGAGTCAAATCCTATACGAAACAGTGAACATCAGGAAGATTAGCAATCTTTCTGTTAAATAAAATGGAAACAGCAGAAATTTGTCCTTTCAAAGTATTGGGAAACCTTTATCCAAACCATCCTGAAGAATCCTAGGAATTCTAAAAGAATGCCAAGTATAACCATGAGTGGAACACCATGAAATATAGGTTTTCCAAACCTTGTGATTAATTTTCCTTGAAACAGGCTCACAGAGTCAAATAAACCTCTATGACTAAGGACTAAGCACCCAATTTCCATGCCTTCAAATTTAGAGATTTGAGATCCAGATGGAAAAACGGGCCTTGAGACAGAAGGTCTGGTCTTAGAGGAAGTGACCAAGGTTGGCAACTGGACATTCGGACAAGATCCGCATACCAGAACCTGTGAGGCCATGCTGGTGCTATAAGAAACACATAAGATTGTTCCATTATGATCTTTGAGATCACTCTTGGAAGAAAAACCAGAGGCGGAAAAATGTAAGCAGGTTGGTAAAACCAAGGAGCTGCTAAAGCATCCATCATTTCCGCATGAGGATCCCTAGACCTAGAGAGGTATCTGGGAAGTTTCTTGTTCAGACGAGAGGCCATCAGATCTATGTCTGGAAGACCCCACATCTGCACAATCTGATAGAATACATCTGGATGGAGAGACCACTCCCCCGGATGTAGAGTCTGATGGCTGAGATAATCCGCTTCCCAATTGTCTACACATGGTATATGAATCAGTGATTAGACAAGAGTTGGATTCCACCCAAGAAAGTATTAGAGATACTTCTTTCATTGCTAGGAGACTGTGAGCACCCCCCCCCCCTTGATGATTGACATATGCCACTGTTGTGACATTGTCTGTTTAAAACCGAATATATGGTTCTCTCTTTAATAGAGGCCAAGCCTGAAGAGCTCTGAAAATAGCACAAAGTTCTAAGATATTGATTGGTAACCTTGCCTCTTGAGGATTTCAAACTCCTTGTGCTGTCAGAGACCCCCAAACAGCTCCCTAACCTGTGAGACTTACATCTGTTATGATCACAAAGGAGGCCCCTTAAACAATAAGGTGATGGTTTAACCACCAAGTCAGAGAGAGTTGAGTTTTGGGATTTAAGTATATCAGTTGTGCTACCTGAGTATAATCCCTGCACCATTGGTGCAACATGCAAAGCTATAGAAGTCTCATATGAAAATGAGCAAAAGGGATTGCGTCTGATGCTGCAATCATGAGACCTAAAACTTCCATACACATAGCCACTGAAGGGAATAATAGAGACTGAGGGTTTAGACAAGGTGAAACCAATCTAAAATGTCTCTTTTCTGCTATGGATAGAGTCACGGACACTGAATCTATCTGGAAACCTAAAAAGGTGATCTTTCTCAACTATTGGGAACCAAGTCCAATATACAGGGGTGCCAACAAAGGGTCTAGTGATCCAATGGTCTACTATATTCTTATGATCAACAGATTGTATGGAGACAGATGAAAACAAAAACAAATACAAGTAGCCGCTCCCTCCAAGTCCAAAGAAAAAATGACCAAAACAAATCCTCTTAAGTCTGGAACGACAAAAAAACAGAAGGAGCGCTTCCTTTTGCAGATCAATTAGGATACAAAAATAAAAACAAACACTTGCTCTTATTGTACTCACAAACACAGCAGCACTCGTCGTGCTGTTGGACGCAGGCTGAAGTTTTAACAGCGCTCTAGCTCACTGGTGTTAACCTCGTCAGATCCCACAGAGTTTTATACACAGTGTGTTGGAGTCCTGCTTTCCTCCTTCCTTAGCTCTTTACTTCCATACTGGATATAAGTGATAAGAGGGACACAACACACAAATCCTAGTGAAGATCAGTGAGATATCAAATGATATTGAATGAATCACGCTCAATGGTATACTCACAAACACTGCAGCACTCAGATGTGCTAATTGGGGCAGACTGGAGTATCACAGCGCTCCAGCTCGCTGAAGTGGCTAAAAGTTTTTTCACTCGATACAAAAGATGGATAAACGATACAAAGTAATGTGTAAACAAATTGACACTTTAATTAAAAAACATTAAAAAGATTACAGCACTGACATGTGCATAACATAAGTGTGCTACGCGTTTCTCAGTCAGCAGACCGTTTCTTCAGGCATATACATAGATTACCTCATATCGTATTTAAATCTATCTTGACCAATCATCTAACCTTAAATGTATGGCATCATGAAGAACACAGGTAAATGGGATTAGTCATTATCTGAAGCGTACAACATATGAAAGCAAGTTGATATTTCTAAAACCCCCACATCATAAAAATCTGTACAGCTTATTAACAATCAGATACTATTGTTACTGGCTGGCAATTTGTTAGACAGATATGAAGCAAAATGCCACCATTAGGACTCATGTTTAATCGATAAAATCAGAGTTATGTTAGAAAAACAAAAATTGTATTTAAATTATATGTTAGAATAGTTATCTGTATCTAGCGTCTTAAAGAGACATGATAAGGGAAATTACATTGAATTGTAAGATGATTAGCATAACTCTCACACTAAAATGTGAAGAAAGAATGTATTAATCTTGCCGAACTATCAGAAATATTTTAACAGAAAAAGATAAGGATAATTAATCCCTATAGAATAGAATAAAAAAATAACAAATTAATACAACAAAAAGTATATTAAAATTGGTGTCTATAACAAAACTATGAGTGACGAGCAGTTAAGACAGCTATCTATACTGGTGATGTGAACCTAATAGCTGATATGTGTGTAAACTATGTACTAAGTGGATTAAATACTTTTGGACTCAAAATAGACCTCTATAATGGAACTATCCTATATGTTTAAAGGAAAAATGTTGAGTACTCTGCAAATAGTGATCAAAATGTGTAAGCAACCCCTAGGTAAATACACCTAGGTGCTGATTAAATTAACTCTATAAAGTACGAAAATAAAACATAAATATTATAATGCACAAAATTTGACTAGAACCACTTAAAGGGACACTAAACCCAAAATGTTTCTTTCATGATTCAGATAGATAATACAATTTTAAGCAATATTCCAATTTACTTCTGTTATCTAATTTGCTTCATTCTTTAGGTATCCTTTGTTGAATAAATAGCAATGCACATGGGTGAGCCAATCACACAAGGCATCTGTGTGCAGCCACCAATCAGCGGCTACTGAGTCTATCTAGATATGCTTTTCAGCATAGGATATCAAGAAAATTAAGCAAATTAGATTATAGAAGTAAATTAGAAAGTTGTTTAAAATTATATGCTCTTTCTAAATCATAAAATAAAAAATTTGGGTTGCATGATCCTTTAAGGCTAGATATTACTAGTCTAAGTCTCCAAAAATAAAACATAAGTGTGAATACCATACCATATGTATTTACATTTATAAAACTAATACTACAACCTGTATAGCAATGTGATGTGAAAAAAATCTACCTCTATGCTGTTATAAACTGAATTCTAAAATCAAAATATAATAATCATAAAAATTGGAAAGAATAATAAATAATTCATAGCTAATTAAATGCTGCCAAATCTATATTTTCATTAAGGCCAAAGGGAAACAGGGATCCAATTTTATAGATCCAATATGTTTCCCTTTGCCTTAGACGTAAAATTCTATTCATACCAATTTTAGGTTTAAAGGGACAGTCAAGTCCAAAAAAAACTTTCATGTTTTAAATAGGGCATGCAATTTTAAACAACTTCCCAATTTACTTTTATCACCAATTTTGCTTTGTTCTCTTGGTATTCTTAGCTGAAAGCTAAAACTAGGAGGTTCATATGCTAATTTCTTAGACCTTGAAGACTGCCTCTAATCTGAATACATTTTGACCACAAGAGGGCATTAGTTCACATGTTTCATATAGATAACATTGAGCTCAGGCACGTAAAGTGACCTAGGACTGAGCACTGATTGGCTAAACTGCATGTCTGTCAAAAGAACTGAAATAAGGGGGCAGTCAGCAGAAGCTTAGATACAAGATAATTACAGAGGTAAAATGTGTATTATTATAACTGTGTTGGTTATGCAAAACTGGGGAATGGGTAATAAAGGGATTATCTTTCTTTTTAAGCAACAAAAATTCTGGTGTTGACTGTCCCTTTAATACTTTCCAATGGGATAATGACCATTCTGCAGTCAATTTTCCCATGTGCATGTGCATGGTGTCTTGATACACTATGCTTTAAAGATCAATTTTTAATATTTCGTAGATGTTAACTCCATCTTTTTCTTATTTTCTTGTAGTGCGCCCTAAATATTGGACCCCACAGTCACACGTAAGGAAATAAATAACAATATTGCTATTACAAGTGATGTGTCCAGAAATTTGAAAAGTCCTGCCAGTTGCGGTGGACTTTATAAATCTGGCTTTATTAGTCAGGGATTAACACATCAAACATCTTGGGTGGTTACATCTGAACACCCCATTTGTTTCCTTATTTAGCCTATCACCCTTTGTGTGTCTTGTCCTAGGGATCCTTTTTGACAGAACCACCTTACTGGGTGCCAGCTTTTGTTTTATGGTGGGGGCCCTCCTAAATGTGAGATTAGGAGACTCATGTATAATTTGACTAAGGATCGGATCTTTTAAAAACACTGGCCAATGTTTATGTAAAATATTTTTGATAGCTTTGAAGTTCGAATTATACTGGGTAATGAAATTTGAACTATGTTTGTTTGCATCTATATCTAGCTTATTTGTCCTTTTTTCAAAGATCGATGTCCAATCTAATTATTTCGCCCTTATAGAGCCATTTTCTATAATACCTAGTGGATATCCTTTATCTAAAAATCTATTCTTAAGGACTAGGCTTTGTGTGTCGTATGTTTGTTGAGTGGTACAGTTCCTACGTATCCTACGAAATTGGCTATAGGGTATATTGGTCTTCCAACTGGACAGATGATTACTGTAATTATCAAAATAATTATTGCTGTCTACAGGTTTAAAATAGGTAGATGAAACAAAATTGCCTTCTTTATCCCACGATAGACTAACATCTAAAAAATCGATATTCTCCTTTTGGATATTAGAAGTGGAGAGTCCAAACCTGTTATTATTGAGATGTTTAATAAATTCTTGTGCCTCTAACAAACTACCCTGCCAAATGAATAGCAGGTCATCTATGTACCTTCCATAGAACACCAGGTTTTGCTTCCACCTTGCATTGTAAATAAGTGATTCTTTAAAGGACCCCATATAGAGGTTAGCAAAGCTGGGAGCAAACCTGGTGCCCATGGCGGTACCCCTAACCTGTAAATAATATTCATCTAAAAACTTGAAGTAATTATGATGCAATATAAATTTAATAGCATCCAATAAAAATTTCTTCTGTGAAGGGGGCAAATACATATCACCATTAAGGTAATCCTCAATAGCCCTAATACTTGAATCATGTGGGATATTAGAATAAAGGGCTCCAACATCGCATGTTATTCACCAGAAGTCATCATTCTTTTTGATGTTTGATAATTTTAAGAGAACATCTGTTGTGTATTTGATATATGAATTCAAGTGAATAACATGTTTCTGCAGGAACCTATCAATGTACTAAGATAGATGAGACTGTTTATACCTGATATGATGGGTCTACCCGGAGGGTTAGTTGTGCCTTTGTGCATGTTCCAACAATACCCCAGTTACTCCCCACAAGTGACCTACCAAAATCAGCCCCCATATCAGAAAAAGACAGGTGTAAAAAGACCTTACACAGACGGGGGAGAAGAGGGAGAGGGAAAACATGTAACAAGCACAGATGCTGAGAGCGATGAGGAATAACACATCTGGAACAGGACGGGATGTCCAGCTGACAGAAATGGAGAATCGGTTCAGACACAGAGGATACAACGGAGCACTCATTAAGGAAGCTAGACAAAACCTGAACGCTGAGCACAATAACAAGTTGAATATTCAGAAAAGAATCAATTTCATCACCACGTATACTCCAGTAACTAGGACACTGGGTACCACCCTGAAGGTGAAATGGGACATCGTGGAGTCTGATGAGTCACTACCCTACGGGGGTTAAGGACCACCAAGGATTGGCTACAAGAGAGGTAGAAACTTGGACATCTTGATGAAGACGGACCCTATCAGGAGCTATAGCAAGGTAATCACAACTACCAAAAAGGGATCTTACAAATGCCCCAACTGCTTGACTTGTAATGCCATGCTTCAAGGTACCCAATTTCGGCACCCTCACACCAATGAGAGGTTCAAAATTCGACACTACCTCACATGGTCCACAAAATTCGTAATCTACATGCTGAACTGTAATTGTGTCCTCTTTTATATAGGTAAAACAACTGATGGCATTAAGAAACGGATGGCGAATCACAGAAGTGCCATCCGTACCACTATTGATAAGGGCACCAGCGATCAGCATGTAGCAAGGCACTTTATGGAAAATAGCCACTCTGTGGCGGACCTGAGATTTACGCTGATTGATCATGTCCCTCCTCTGGCCCATGGTGGTGATAGAGGCAAATTGCTCCTAAAGAAAGAAGCTGAGTGGATTTACAAACTGGGCACTATCAACCCCAGAGGTCTAAATATGGGCATTGATTGGCATTGCTTCTTGTGATTAAGCTGGTGTGAACTATGGATCACCTAACATTATGGTTGCTGGGCATAATTTTGTGCTATTTGTGTGCAGTCTTTAACTTCATCTCTGATAGCTATACCTATACGCTGTATTGAACTAATTATTTAATTATTTATGCTATCTGTTATTTCATATGTTATTGTGTATGGGAGTGTTCCACTTACTGTACCCAGGTGTCTCTTTGTAGCCTATCTCTAGGCATCTTGGACAGATATGTTTTCCACACCCTGTTTGTACCTCTGTAATACCCCCAACTCTGTAGGGTGGAATCTTAAACATGGGGACATATCTTTACCCTGTCACTCAGTATTAATTTCTCTGGTTGAGAGATTTAACCCTGCTTGGACCACCAGTGCATCCGGTGAGCATATGACCACAACGTTAATGCGTTACTGCTGCACATAGCCATCTGGTTAACCAATACCCCAGCACTGTTCTTGGTACGATACAATATTGCCTGTATGTCTGTGTATACATTATATTTATTCATTTATCAATATCTACAGTTGACACTCCCCCATGAAGCTCTTATATGTGTTTTTTTAGATCTTAGAATATAGATACTATTAATAGGCCCTCTTCCTCTGGATGGCCCCCTGGGAAGGTGTGCAATGCTGGGGCATGTTATCGCTATGGCCATTTTTGTCCCCGATATATGCTCTCCTAGCGCAGCATCAGCCCATGTATTAATTAATTTCCTAGTGGCTGGATACACTATACCCCTGCACACATGTATATAGTCTAGTATTTGCAGTTCACACAGCGGCTTGCCCTCCTTTGCCAATCAGAAGACAGTTTAAGTTTAGGTTCAGGGAGCGGGTCTCGATGCGCGATACACATGCGGTAGGACTGCAATATGCTTCTTAATGGCCTTGCGCCCCCCGAACTGTAAGTAACTGGTTAATATGACTATCCCAGATTGCAGGTCTCTCGCTCCTTCTCCTCTAGCTATACACGGGTCATCCCCTTGCCCCCGACATTACCATGAACATTGCGGACCACATAGTAGCTTTAATGCAAGTACAGTGTATGTCCTCACATAGAGGGCTTTCTATTCCATGTTACACCTAGGCTGAGTCCTTTGTGAGCCGTTTGAATAAGCGTACGTTAATTTGTTATGCGCTCTTCTGATCTGTGATTTCGAGGCAATTTATGTGGATATCTCGGTAAGGCTTATCTGACTTATCATTTAAATATCTGTTACTACAATAGGCTGTGTCGCTCCAACCGCACTCTTGTCACTGAATTTAGTAGACATATTATATGGTTTCTGACTGCCTAGTTTATGTGCTCTGATTAGGGTATGGCATTATACCCGCAGGTATGGTCCCTTCTACACGCATATGCCACATCTGCTGGATTTAAAATGTATATAATATGGATGCCACTTCTGTACATATTTATAGCATTTATTTATGTATATATGTTTCACTTTGAATGTTTGATTGACACTGGGTTTATTTACCAAGAATTGGTTGCCCTGGCAAAGTTTTTTGGCGTTTTTTTCTCACAGGGTGAGGGTCTTATGTGAAGGTTTAAATGTTTGATTCACTTTATGCTATGTTGGTCTGATGAAGGGGAGCATTCCCCGAAACTTCACTAAATAAACTTTATTTTACATCAAGACCAGAGAGTGCTGTCTTCTACTTGCCAATATATATATATATATATATATATATATATATATATATATATATATATATATATATATATATATATATATATATATAGTGTATGTATGTATGTATGTGTGTGTGTGTATATATATATATATATATATATATATATATATATATAGTCATGGCCAAAAATATTGGCACCCCTGCATTTTTGTCCAATAATGCACCACTTCGCCCAGAAAATTGTTGCAATTAGGATTTCTTATGTTTATTTCTTTTGTTTGTATTGGTATTGTCAGGGTATCTGTGAGTAACATTAAACAAACTACGGATGTATGATAGAATCTAATATTTCATTCGAAGTGAATTGGTCTCAAAACAGACCAGCCCCAACCCCCATTTTTCCTAATTACAATACTTCAGCTAGGAACAAAAAAAATTAGTTTGAAGCTCATCACTCCACATGAGGTCATTACATGGATCTGATAATCTACCAAGCCAGCATACCTCATGGGGTTTGGAGACAAGAGTCTTTGAATAAATCAGATAAACAAACAGAAATTCTGAAAATACAGTAATTAGCACAGACCTGTTAATTGTCCCTAAAACTCAGATACAAATCTGTGCTAGCTGAGCAGAAACACATATTGTATTGTAACTGAAATTCATTTTTAAAATACAAACTTGAATAATTTTCAATCTTGTTTAAAGATATATATGTGTATACGATATATATGCATTGATATGAAACAGTAACATATTAGATAAATATTTGCTGAGCTTGATAAATGGTTGTATAATAAATGTATAAATGTTTATTACAAAATAACATCTGTTTCTTTATTTTTCAGACAACAAGATGTCCTATGAATATTGGTCATAAACATAAATCTATACACTCAAAAATTATTAGAAACATGAAATATACTGTCTTCACGTTAAGATACAATATAATGCCAGGATGTTGAATGAAATGATTATGTGAAGAGCCAAATAATTTACAGTATAATTGCTTATTAATATGATGCTAGAAACAATACTCATATTTCATATTAAAATAATCAGAAAAGATGGAACTATATGGTCCAATCTATATTAAAAGCATAATTTATGTAAGAACTTACCTGATAAATTCATTTCTTTCATATTAGCAAGAGTCCATGAGCTAGTGACGTATGGGATATACATTCCTACCAGGAGGGGCAAAGTTTCCCAAACCTCAAAATGCCTATAAATACACCCCTCACCACACCCACAAATCAGTTTAACGAATAGCCAAGAAGTGGGGTGATAAGAAAAAAGTGCGAAAGCATAAAAAATAAGGAATTGGAATAATTGTGCTTTATACAAAAAAATCATAACCACCACAAAAAGGGTGGGCCTCATGGACTCTTGCTAATATGAATGAAATGAATTTATCAGGTAAGTTCTTACATAAATTATGTTTTCTTTCATGTAATTAGCAAGAGTCCATGAGCTAGTGACGTATGGGATAATGACTACCCAAGATGTGGATCTTTCCACGCAAGAGTCACTAGAGAGGGAGGGATAAAATAAAGACAGCCAATTCCTGCTGAAAATAATCCACACCCAAAATAAAGTTTAATGAAAACATAAGCAGAAGATTCAAACTGAAACCGCTGCCTGAAGTACTTTTCTACCAAAAACTGCTTCAGAAGAAGAAAACACATCAAAATGGTAGAATTTAGTAAAAGTATGCAAAGAGGACCAAGTTGCTGCTTTGCAAATTTGATCAACCGAAGCCTCATTCCTAAACGCCCAGGAAGTAGAAACTGACCTAGTAGAATGAGCTGTAATCCTTTGAGGCGGAGTTTTACCCGACTCGACATAGGCATGATGAATTAAAGATTTCAACCAAGATGCCAAAGAAATGGCAGAAGCTTTCTGGCCTTTTCTGGAACCGGAAAAGATGACAAATAGACTAGAAGTCTTTCGGAAAAAGACTTAGTAGCTTCAACATAATATTTCAAAGCTCTAACAACATCCAAAGAATGCAACGATTTCTCCTTAGAATTCTTAGGATTAGGACATAATGAAGGAACCACAATTTCTCTACTAATGTTGATGGAATTCACAACCTTAGGTAAAAATTCAAAAGAAGTTCGCAACACCGCCTTATCCTGGTGAAAAATCAGAAAAGGAGATTCACAAGAAAGAGCAGATAATTCAGAGACTCTTCTGGCAGAAGAGATGGCCAAAAGGAACAAAACTTTCCAAGAAAGTAATTTAATGTCCAATGAATGCATGGGTTCAAAAGGAGGAGCTTGAAGAGCCCCCAGAACCAAATTCAAACTCCAAGGAGGAGAAATTGACTTAATGACAGGTTTTATACGAACCAAAGCTTGTACAAAACAATGAATATCAGGAAGATTAGCAATCTTTCTGTGAAAAAGAACAGAAAGAGCAGAGATTTGTCCTTTCAAGGAACTTGCGGACAAACCTTTATCTAAACCATCCTGAAGAAACTGTAAAATTCTCGGAATTCTAAAAGAATGCCAGGAAAAATGATGAGAAAGACACCAAGAAATATAAGTCTTCCAGACTCTATAATATATCTCTCTAGATACAGATTTACGAGCCTGTAACATAGTATTAATCACAGAGTCAGAGAAACCTCTTTGACCAAGAATCAAGCGTTCAATCTCCATACCTTTAAATTTAAGGATTTGAGATCCTGATGGAAAAAAGGACCTTGCGACAGAAGGTCTGGTCTTAACGGAAGAGTCCACGGTTAGCAAGAGGCCATCCGGACAAGATCCGCATACCAAAACCTGTGAGGCCATGCTGGAGCTACCAGCAGAACAAACGAGCATTCCTTCAGAATCTTGGAGATTACTTTTGGAAGAAGAACTAGAGGCGGAAAGATATAGGCAGGATGATACTTCCAAGGAAGTGATAATGCATCCACTGCCTCCGCTTGAGGATCCCGGGATCTGGACAGATACCTGGGAAGTTTCTTGTTTAGATGAGAAGCCATCAGATCTATTTCTGGAAGTTCCCACATTTGAACAATCTGAAGAAATACCTCTGGGTGAAGAGACCATTTGCCAGGATGCAACGTTTGGCGACTGAGATAATCCGCTTCCCAATTGTCTATACCTGGGATATGAACCGCAGAGATTAGACAGGAGCTGGATTCCGCCCAAACCAGAATTTGAGATACTTCTTTCATAGCCAAAGGACTGTGAGTCCCCCCCTGATGATTGATGTATGCCACAGTTGTGACATTGTCTGTCTGAAAACAAATGAACGATTCTCTCTTCAGAAGAGGCCAAGACTGAAGAGCTCTGAAAATTGCACGGAGTTCCAAAATATTGATCGGTAATCTCACCTCCTGAGATTACCAAACCCCTTGTGCCGTCAGAGACCCCCACACAGCTCCCCAACCTGTAAGACTTGCATCTGTTGAAATTACAGTCCAGGTCGGAAGAACAAAAGAAGCCCCCTGAACTAAACGATGGTGATCTGTCCACCACGTCAGAGAGTGTCGTACAATCGGTTTTAAAGATATTAATTGAGATATCTTTGTGTAATCCCTGCACCATTGGTTCAGCATACAAAGCTGAAGAGGTCGCATGTGAAAACGAGCAAAGGGGATCGCGTCCGATGCAGCAGTCATAAGACCTAGAATTTCCATGCATAAGGCTACCGAAGGGAATGATTGTGACTGAAGGTTTCGACAAGCTGAAATCAATTTTAGACGTCTCTTGTCTGTCAAAGACAGAGTCATGGACACTGAATCTATCTGGAAACCCAAAAAGGTTACCCTTGACTGAGGAATCAATGAACTTTTTAGTGAATTGATCCTCCAACCATGATCTTGAAGAAACAACACAAGTCGATTCGTATGAGATTCTGCTAAATGTGAAGACTGAGCAAGTACCAAGATATCGTCCAAATAAGGAAATACCACAATACCCTGTTCTCTGATTACAGACAGAAGGGCACCGAGAACCTTTGTAAAAATTCTTGGAGCTGTAGCTAGGCCAAACGGCAGAGCCACAAACTGGTAATGCTTGTCCAGGAAAGAGAATCTCAGAAACTGATAGTGAGCTGGATGAATCGGAATATGCAGATATGCATCCTGTAAATCTATTGTAGACATATAATGCCCTTGCTGAACAAAAGGCAGGATAGTCCTTACAGTTACCATTTTGAATGTTGGTATCCTTACATAACAATTCAATATTTTTAGATCCAGAACTGGTCTGAAGGAATTCTCCTTCTTTGGTACAATGAAGAGATTCGAATAAAACCCCAGCCCCTGTTCCAGAACTGGAACTGGCATAATTACCCCAGCCAACTCTAGATCTGAAACACATTTCAGAAATGCTTGAGCTTTCACTGGGTTTACTGGGACACGGGAAAGAAAAAATCTCTTTGCAGGAGGTCTTATCTTGAAACCAATTCTGTACCCTTCTGAAACAATGTTCTGAATCCAAAGATTGTGAACAGAATTGATCCAAATTTCTTTGAAAAAACGTAATCTGCCCCCTACCAGCTGGGCTGGAATGAGGGCCGCACCTTCATGTGGACTTAGAAGCTGGCTTTGCTTAACTAGAAGGCTTGGATTTATTCCAGACTGGAGATGGTTTCCAAACTGAAACTGCTCCTGAGGATGAAGGATCAGGCTTTTGTTCTTTGTTGAAACGAAAGGAACGAAAACGATTATTAGCCCTGTTTTTACCCTTAGATTTTTTATCCTGTGGTAAAAAAGTTCCTTTCCCACCAGTAACAGTTGAGATAATAGAATCCAACTGAGAACCAAATAATTTATTACCCTGGAAAGAAAGGGAAATTAGAGTCGATTTAGAAGACATATCAGCATTCCAAGTTTTAAGCCATAAAGCTCTTCTAGCTAAAATAGCTAGAGACATAAACCTGACATCAACTCTGATAATATCAAAAATGGCATCACAGATAAAATTATTAGCATGTTGAAGAAGAATAATAATATTATGAGAATCATGATCTGTTACTTGTTGCGCTAAAGTTTCCAACCAAAAAGTTGAAGCTGCAGCAACATCAGCCAATGATATAGCAGGTCTAAGAAGATTACCTGAACACAGATAAGCTTTTCTTAGAAAGGATTCAATTTTCCTATCTAAAGGATCCTTAAAGGAAGTACCATCTGCCGTAGGAATAGTAGTACGTTTAGCAAGAGTAGAAATAGCCCCATCAACTTTAGGGATTTTGTCCCAAAACTCTAATCTGTCGGAGGATATAATTGCTTAAAACGTTTAGAAGGAGTAAATGAATTACCCAAATTATTCCATTCTCTGGAAATTACTTCAGAAATAGCACCAGGAACAGGAAAAACTTCTGGAATAACCACAGGAGATTTAAAGACCTTGTCTAAACGTTTAGATTTAGTATCAAGAGGACCAGAATCCTCAATTTCTAAAGCAATTAGGACTTCTTTAAGTAAAGAACGGATAAATTCCATTTTAAATAAATATGACGATTTATCAGCATCAACCTCTGAGACAGAATCCTCTGTATCAGAAGAATCATTAGAATCAGAATGATGATTTTCATTTAAAAATTCATCTGTATAAAGAGAAGTTTTAAAAGACTTTTTATGTTTACCAGAAGGAGGAATAACAGACATAGCCTTCTTAATGGATTCAGAAACAAAATCTCTTATGTTATCAGGAACACTCTGAACATTAGATGTTGATGGAACTGCAACAGGTAATGGTACTTTACTAAAGGAAATATTTTCTGCATTAACAAGTTTGTCATGACATTTAATACAAACAACAGCTGGAGGAACAACTACCAAAAGTTTACAGCAGATACACTTAGCTTTGGTAGTTCCAGCACCAGGCAGCGATTTTCCAGTAGTATCTTCTGACTCAGTTGCAACGTGGGACATCTTGCAATATGTAATAGAAAAAACAACATATAAAGCAAAATTGATCAAATTCCTTAAATGACAGTTTCAGGAATGGGAAAAAATGCCAGTGAACAAGCTTCTAGCAACCAGAAGCAAAAAATAACGAGACTTAAGTAAAGTGGAGACAAAATTGACGCCCACATTATTTGGCGCCTAAATGCTATTAGCGCCAAAAATGACGCCACATCCGGAACGCCGACATTTTTGGCGCGAAAAACGTCAAAAATGACGCAACTTCCGGCGACACGTATGACGCCGGAAACAGAAAAAAAATTTCACGCCAAGAAAGTCCGCGCCGAGAATGACGCAATAAAATGAAGCATTTTCAGCCCCCGCGAGCCTAACAGCCCACAGGGAAGTCAAATTTTAAGGTAAGATAAAAATGATATATTCAAATGCATTATCCCAAATATGAAACTGACTGTCTGAAATAAGGAAATGTTGAACATCCTGAGTCAAGGCAAATAAATGTTTGAATACATATATTTAGAACTTTATAAAAAAAGTGCCCAACCATAGCTTTAGAGTGTCACAGAAAATAAGACTTACTTACCCCAGGACACTCATCTACATGTTGTAGAAAGCCAAACCAGTACTGAAACGAAAATCAGCAGAGGTAATGGTATATATATAAGAGTATATCGTCGATCTGAAAAGGGAGGTAAGAGATGAATCTCTACGACCGATAACAGAGAACCTATGAAATAGACCCCGTAGAAGGAGATCATTGAATTCAAACAGGCAATACTCTCCTCACATCCCTCTGACATTCACTGCACGCTGAGAGGAAAACCGGGCTCCAACCTGCTGCGGAGCGCATATCAACGTAGAATCTAGCACAAACTTACTTCACCACCTCCATAGGAGGCAACGTTTGTAAAACTGATTTGTGGGTGTGGTGAGGGGTGTATTTATAGGCATTTTGAGGTTTGGGAAACTTTGCCCCTCCTGGTAGGAATGTATATCCCATACGTCACTAGCTCATGGACTCTTGCTAATTACATGAAAGAAATTGTAAGTTTATTAATACTGAAAATTATAGTAAATAAAATAAACATTTTATAGTTTAGATAATTGAACTGCAGCAATATTTAATGGAGACTGCATTTTTGATTGTCTTCTGCCCCCTAGGGGATTAAAACTGGTTTGACAGCCAAACGAATTGACTGTTTAAAACATATGCCAAACCAAATAGCCTATGAGATTTTTCAGATCCCAGAGCGAATCAGAGACAAGCTCCAAGGGCCTATCAAAATTCTGTGGGAGTGATTAAGGAAAAGAATGAGGCTTTCTTTATTTTTGGATAAAGAGGCATACACACTCTAAGACAGGAGGATACAGACAGACTCAAAGAAGCATTAACTTTTGGAGAGAAAAATACATAGGCTTTGGTGCCAAGTATATTCTCTGCCATTTTGGGGGTTGAACAAAGAAAGATTAACAATTCTTGAGAGCTATACCTTTGCTCAATATGAGTAAACCCTCCATAGATGATCCACAAGAAATTCTGGAAACTGAATAATCATTTGCTTATTTGGGTAAACTATAAGAAACTGTTAAGTGTATATATAATATTTAAATCTAAGGCTATAGTTAGATTACAGCTAGTAAATTTGAAGAGCATACTTTGTATTTTAAGCTCATATTCATAATCCTGTGTAGTTTAAAACTAGTCTTTTGTATGCAAGTATGTAAGTAATTAAGGTATTTTTTGCTAGGTAAAGATCCTTTGTGTTGCATACTTCTAAGGCAGGCTTATTATTATTATTAAGTAAATCCCTCTGGTTTGTATTAAGCTATTTACAACTATATATATTTTAGAACTTGCCTTAATTGTAGCTAAAAAGAGTTTATTTCAGCTCAGATAAATTGACTGTTAAAGCATCTTGTTATATTGTTTAACCAAGCACTGTTAAAGCTAGTGATCCATACTCTGGTATTTCATTGTGGTATTTTAATGTTATTCATTGTGAATAAGGTAAATTGTAAAGGAATATTTTTATGATCTTTGTAAGGAATATTATAACAGCATAAGTGTGTATCATCTGATTCATAATCTGGTTTCTATAAATATAATTCAATGTGTTTATAACTTTAACTAATATAAAGAATTTAGGAATAAAATATTGATTTTAATTGTTTCGTATATATGCATTTTATTGGGGGTTTATTTTAAAGAATAATTATTAAATAAATTGTGTTATAACCCGGCTATATACTGACAGTATGACACAAAAAAGTGGAGAAAAAAATCCCAAATCTGACACATTCCACACAAAACTACAAAAATGGACTGGACAAAATGATTGGCACCCTCAATTTAATATTTGGTAGTACACCCCTTGGAAAAAAATAACTGAAATAAATTGCTTCCTGTAACCATTAATGAGTTTCTTACACTTCTCTATTGGAATTATGGACCACTCTTATTTCGCCAACTGCTCCAGGTCTCTCAGATTAGAAGGGTTCCTTTTCCCAACTGCTGTTTTGAGATCTCTCCACAGGTGCTCTATGGGATTGAGATCTGGACTCAATGTTGGCCAGTTCAGTACTTTGTCTTAAACCATTTCTGGGTGCTTTTTGATGTGTGCTTTGGGTCATTGTCCTGCTGTAAGACCCATGACCTCTGACGGAGACCCAACTTTCTGACACTGGGCCCTACATTGCACCACATAATTCTTTGGTATTTTTAAGATTTCATAATGCCATGCACACAGTCAAGATATCCAGTACCTGAAGCAGCAAAGCAACCCCAGAACATCAGTGAACCTCCACCATGTTTGACTGTAGGGACTCTATTCTTTTCTTTAAAAGCCTAATTTATTTTTCTGAAAACAGTAGAATGATGGGCTTTACCAAAAAGCTGTAAATTTGTTTCTTCTGTCCAGAGTAGATTCTCCCAAAGGGATTTTGGCATCCTCAGGTAAGTTGTGGCGAACTCCAATCTGACTTTTTTATGTTTCTGTGTCAGCAGTGAGTTCCTCTTGGGTCTCCTACCATATCATCCCTTTTTATTCATATGGAAACATATACGGCGAGCTGACACATTTGTACACTGTAAACAGCAGTTATGAAGCGGCGGTCACAAAGACCGCTGCTCCATAACCTGTCCGCCTGCTCTGAGCAGGCGGACAGACATCACCAGAAATCAACCCGATCGAATACGATCGGGTTGATTGACACCCCCTGCTGGCGGCTGATTGGTCGTGAGTCTGCAGGGGGCGGCGTTGCACCAGTAGCTCTTGTGAGCTGCTGGTGCAATGCTGAATACGGAGAGTGTATTGCTCTCTGTATTCAGCGAAGTCTGGCGGACCTGATCCGCACTGTCGGATCAGGTCCGCCAGACTTTGGTAAATAGAGGACTGTACCTGAAGGTCAGCTTTAATTTGTCTGGAAGTTGATCAAGGTTCTTTATCCACCATTCGAACAAACCTTTATTGCAATCTTTGATCAATTTTTCCCTTTCGTCCACGTTAATATTTATATTAAAATTAAACAATATATACATTTTTTTAATTAGTTTGAATTAGCCTAATTGTAGCTTTCTTAAAATACACTGCAATTAATATAATTGCACGTAATACACACTACTATAAAGAAGAACATGCACAGATACTGATCTAAAAATTCAGTACAAAACTTTTTTAAAACTTACTTAGAAGCTCCCAGTTTAGCACTGTTGATGAGTTTAGGCTGGGACAGCCAGTGAAAGAGGCTGGGAAACCAGGAAGAGCAGACACTCCCCCCTTCCCTGCATATGAAAAGACTGATTACACAAACAGGAGCAGCAGAAATCTTTAGATTTCAGTTTACATCTGATACTTTGGGGCTTGATTAAGAGTCTGAAAATCAGCACAATGTTATTAAAAATAAGCAAAAACATAATTTATGTAAGAATTTACCTGATAAATTCATTTATTTCATATTGGCAAAAGTCCATGAGCTAGTGACGTATGGGATATACAATCCTACCAGGAGGGGCAAAGTTTCCCAAACCTCAAAATGCCTATAAATACACCCCTCACCACACCCACAATTCAGTTTAACGAATAGCCAAGAAGTGGGGTGATAAAGAAAGGAGTAAAAAGCATCAAAGGAATTTGGAAATAATTGTGCTTTATACAAAAAAATCATAACCACCATAAAAAGGGTGGGCCTCATGGACTCTTGCCAATATGAAAGAAATGAATATCTGGTAAATTCTTACATAAATTATGTTTTCTTTCATGTAATTGGCAAGAGTCCATGAGCTAGTGTCATATGGGATATCAATACCCAAGATGTGGAACTCCACTCAAGAGTCACTAGAGAGGGAGGGATAAAAATAAACAGCCATTTTACGTTTAAAAAATAATCCACAACCCAAAATATAAGTTATTCTCATAATAAAAAGAAAAACTTAAAACATCAGCAGAAGAATCAAACTGAAACAGCTGCCTGAAGAACTTTTCTACCAAAATCTGCTTCTGAAGAAGCAAATAAATCATGGTAGAATTTAGTAAATGTATGCAAAGAAGACCAAGTTGCTGCTTTGCAAATCTGATTAACTGAAGCTTAATTCTTAAAAGCCCACGAAGTGGAGACTGATCTAGTAGAATGAGCTGTAATTCTCTGAGGCAGGGCCTGACCAGACTCCAAATAAGCTTGACGAATCAAAAGCTTTAACCAAGAAGCCAAGGAAATAGCAGAGGCCTTCTGACCTTTCCTAGGACCAGAAAATATAACAAATAGACTAGAAGTCTTCCTGAAATTTTTAGTAGCTTCAACATAATATTTCAAAGCTCTTACTACATCCAAAGAATGTAAGGATCTTTCCAAAGAATTCTTACGATTAGGACACAAGGAAGGGACAACAATTTCCCTACTAACGTTGTTAGAATTCACAACTTTAGGCAAAAATTTTAATGAAGTCCGCAAAATTGCCTTATCCTGATGAAAAATCAGAAAAGGAGATTCAGAAGAAAGAGCAGATAGCTCAGAAACTTTTCTAGCAGAAGAGATGGCCAAAAGGAACAACACTTTCCAAGAAAGAAGTTTAATGTCCAAAGAATGCATAGGCTCAAATGGAGGAGCCTGTAACGCCTTCAAAACCAAATTAAGACTACAAGGAGGAGAAATGTATTTAATGACGGGCTTAATATGAACTAAAGCCTGTACAAAACAGTGAATATCAGGAAATTTAGCAATCTTTCTGTGAAATAAAACAGAAAGGGTAGAGATTTGTCCCTTCAAGGAACTTACAGACAAACCTTTATCCAAACCATCCTGAAGAAACTGTAGAATTCTATGAATTCTAAAAGAATGCCAAGAGAATTTATGAGAAGAACACCAGGAAATGTAGATTTTTCAAACTCGATAATAAATCTTTCTAGAGACAGATTTACGAGCTTGTAACATAGTGTTAATCACTGAGTCAGAGAAACCTCTATGACTTAGTACTAAGCGTTGCATTTCCATATCTTCAAATTTAATGATTTGAGATCCTGATGGAAAAATGGACCTTAAGACAGAAGGTCCGGCCTTAACGGAAGTGGCCAAGGTTGGCAACTGGACATCCTAACAAGATCCACATACCAAAACCAGTGTGGCCATGCTGGAGCCACCAGCAACACAAACTATTGTTACATGATGATTTTGGATATCACTCTTGGAAGTAGAACTAGAGGCGGAAAAATGTAAGCAGGATGATAACACCAAGGAAGTGTCAGCGCATCCACTGCTTCCGCCTGAACATCCCTGGACCTGGACAGGTATCTGGGAAAGTTTCTTGTTTAGATGAGAGGCCATGAGATCTATCTCTGGAAGACCCCACATCTGAACAATCTGAGAAAATACATCTGGATGGAGAGACCACTCCCCTGGATGTAACGTCTGACGGCTGAGATAATCCGCCTCCCAATTGTCTACACCTGGGATATGCACCACAGAGATTAGACAGGAGCTGGATTCCGCCCAAGCAAGTATCCGAGATACTTCTTTCATTGCTTGGGAACTGTGAGTCCCACCCTGATGATTGACATATGCCACAGTTGTGATATTGTCTTTCTGAAAGCAAATGAATGATTCTCTCTTCAACAGAGGCCAAAACTGAAGCGCTCTGAGAATTGCACAGAGTTCTAAAATATTGATTGGTAATCTCGCCTCTTGAGATTTCCAAACCCCTTGTGCTGTCAGAGATCCCCAAACAGCTCCCCAACCTGAAAGACTTGCGTCTGTAGAGATCACAGTCCAGGTTGGCCAAACAAAGGAAGCCCCTTGAACCAAATGCTGGTGATTTAACCACCACGTCAGAGAGTGTCGAATATTGGGATTTAAGGATATTAACTGTAATATCTTTGTATAATCCCTGCACCATTGATTCAGCATACAAAACTGGAGAGGTCTCATGTGAAAATGAGCTAAAGGAATCGCGTCCGATGCTGCAGTCATGAGGTCTAAAACTTCCATGCACATAGCCACTGAAGGGAATGACTGAGACTGAAGGTGCCGACAGGCTGCAACCAATTTCAAACGTCTCTTGTCTGTTAGAGACAGAGTCATGGACACTGAATCTATCAGAAATGATCTCCTTCAAACCAGGCCCGAATAGGGTTTGCCCCTTGAAGGGAATGTTAAGCAGCTTAGACTTTGAAGTAACGTCAGCTGACCATGATTTAAGCCATATCGCCCTGCGCGCTTGAATAGCAAAACCAGAATTTTTAGCCGTTAGTTTAGTCAAATGAACAATGGCATCAGAAACAAAAGAATTGGCTAGCTTAAGTGCTCTAAGCTTGTCAAGTATGTCATCCAATGGGGTCTCTACCTGTAAAGCCTCTTCCAGAGACTCAAACCAGAAAGCCGCAGCAGCAGTTACTGGGGCAATGTATGCAAGGGGCTGTAGAATAAAACCTTGTTGAATAAACATTTTCTTAAGGTAACCCTCTAACTTTTTATCCATTGGATCTGAGAAAGCACAACTGTCCTCAACAGGGATAGTAGTACGCTTAGCTAGGGTAGAAACTGCTCCTTCCACCTTAGGGACTGTCTGCCATAAGTCCCGTGTGGTGACATCTATTGGAAACATTTTGTTAAAAATAGGAGGGGGAGAGAACGGCACACCTGGTCTATCCCATTCCTTAGTAATAATTTCTGTAAACCTTTTAGGTATTGGAAAAACATCAGTGCACACCGGCACTGCATAGTATTTGTCCAATCTACACAATTTTTCTGGCACTGCAATTGTATCACAGTCATTCAGAGCAGCTAAAACCTCCCTGAGCAACACGCGGAGGTGTTCAAGTTTAAATTTAAATGTAGACATATCAGAATCAGGTTGAATCTTTTTTTCCTGAGTCAGAAACATCACCCACAGAAAGAAGCTCTCCTTCCTCAGCTTCTGTATATTGTGAGGGAGTATCAGACATAGCTCTTAAAGCAGCAGTATGCTCTGTATTTCTTCTAACTCCAGAGCTGTCTCGCTTTCCTCTAAACCCAGGTAGTCTGGATAATACCGCAGACAGTGTATTATCCATGACCGCCGCCATGTCTTGTAAAGTAAACGCTATGGGCGCACTAGATGTACTTGGCGCCATTAGAGCGTGAGTCCCTTGAGCGGGAGTCAAAGGTTCTGACACGTGGGGCGAGTTAGTCGGCATAACTTCCCCCTCGTCAGATTCCTCTGGTGATAAATTTTTTAAAGACAGAATATGATCTTTATTACTTAAAGTGAAATCAGTACATTTGGTACACATTCTAAGAGGGGGTTCCACCATGGCTTCTAAACATAATGAACAAGGAGTTTCCTCTATGTTAGACATGTTTAAACAATCTAGCAATGAGACCAGCAAGCTTGGAAAACACTTTAAATCAAGTTAACAAGCAAAAAATAAAAACGGTACTGTGCCTTTAAGAGAAACAAATTTTGTCAGAATTTGAAAAACAGTGAAAAAAAGCAGTAAATCAAACGAAATTTTTACAGTGTGTATAATAAGCTAACAGAGCATTGCACCCACTTGCAAATGGATGATTAACCCCTTAGTTCAAAAAACGAATAAAAAAAACGATATAGACGTTTTTTAACAGTCACACCAAACTGCCACAGCCTTGCTGTGGGCCTACCTTCCCCAACATACGATTTTGGAAAGCCTAAGAGCCCTTGAGAGAGGTCCTATAGCATTCAGGGGACTCCTGGAGGAAGCTGGATGTCTCAGTCTGTAAAAGTTACTGCGAAAAAAAGCGCTAAATTAGGCCCCTCCCACTCATAGTAACACAGTGGAAAGCCTCAGGAAACTGTTTGTAGGCAAATTTAAGCCAACCATGTGGAAAAAAACTAGGCCCCAATAAAATTTTATCACCAAAGTATATATAAAAACGTTTAAACATGCCAGCAAACGTTTTATATTGCAAATCTATAAGAGTATTACCTCAGAAAGTAAGCATGATACCAGTCGCTATTAAATCACTGTATTCAGGCTTACCTTACATAAATCTGGTATCAGCAGCATTTTTCTAGCCTTCACATCTTCTAGAAAATAATTTTAACTGCACATACCTCATAGCAGGATAACCTGCACGCCATTCCCCCGCTGAAGTTACCTCTCTCTTCAGTCATGTGTGAGAACAGCAATGGATCTTAGTTACAACCTGCTAAGATCATAGAAATCACAGGCAGATTCTTCTTCTATGTTCTGCCTGGGACAAAATAGTACAACTCCGGTACCATTTAAAAATAACAAACTTTTGATTGAAGTAAAAAACAACTACGTTACACAACTTCTCTCTTACTACCTCCATGCTTGCTGAGAGTTGCAAGAGAATGACTGGATATGGCAGTTAGGGGAGGAGCTATATAGCAGCTCTGCTGTGGGTGATCCTCTTGCAACTTCCTGTTGGGAAGGAGAATATCCCACAAGTAATGGATGATCCGTGGACTGGATACACCTTACAAGAGAAAGAGCTGTAAAACTTTAGGGCAATGCCCTACAAAAAGCCTTTAGTTAGTGTTAGTTTAGGGTTTTTTATTTTGGGGTGTTGTTTTTTGTTTGATTTTTAAAGGGGGCCTTAGTTTTAGTATAGGCATAACTGTGTTTTTGTTTGTTTGTTTTTTTCGGTAGTGTTGTTTTTTGTTTTCTGTAATGTTAGTTTTTTTTAAAATTCATTTTTGTAAATTTAGTGTTATTTTATGTACCTTTTTTTAGCTTAACTGTGTGTGTGTGGGGTGGGGGGGGGGGATTAGGTGTTAGGTAGTTAAGTAGTGTAGGGGTAGTTTGTGCTGGGGGTTGTGGCGGTGTAGGTATTATTGGCAGTATAGGGGTAAAGTGGTGTGTGTGTGTGTGTATATATATATATATATATATATATATATATATATATATATATATATACATATATGTATATATATATACATACATACATACATACACACACACACACACGTACAAATCCCTAAATCCGGAATTCCAAAATCTAAACTTATTCTGAAATCCAAACTTTTTTTGAAATTACTATTGTTCCCTGCCTGTTGGTTACAACCTTCTCTATCTGTGTCTTTGGTTTGGGTTTTGGGTTATAAAATGCAAATAATAGTCTATAATTATTTAAAACAACATATATTACCTTTCTGATTACAGTACTGTACTATTTTTCTGATGATACTATATATAAAAAAGTATTAAAAATTATAGAACATGTAAACATGTAAATATTGCCTAAATGACATAAGATATTATTGTTTACACTTGGTCCCATCCCCTCTCAAACATAAACCCCGAGTCTAAACACCCCTAATCTTCCGCCCCCAACGTCGCCACCACCTACATTATATTTATTAACCCCTAATCTGCCACCCCCGACTTTGCCGCCACCTACATTAGTTATTAACCCCTAATCTGCCGCCCCCAATGTCGCCGCCACCTACATTATACTTATTAACCCCTAATCTGCCGCCCCCAGCGTCACCACCACTATACTAAAGTTATTAACCCCTAACCCTAACTTTAATGTAATTAAAATAAATCTAAATAAAACCTACTATTAATACCTAAATAATTCCTATTTAAAACTAAATACTTACCTATAAAATAAACCCTACGCTAGTTACAATATAACTAATAGTTTTATTTTTATTTCACAGCTAAGTTTGTATTTATTTTAACTAGGTAGAATAGTTAGTAAATAGTTATAAACTATTTACTAACTACTTAGATAAAATAAATACAAATTTACACTAACACCCAACATTACACTACAATAAAATAAATTAAATTAATTAAATACAATTACCTAAATTACAAAAAACAAACACTAAATTACACAAAATAAAAAATAAATGATCAGATATTTAAACTAATTACACCTAATCTAATAGCCCTATCAAAATAAAAAAGCCCCCCAAAATAAAAAAACCCTAGCCTAAACTAAACTACCAATAGTCCTTAAAAGGGCCTTTTGCTGGGCATTGCCCCAAAGAAATCAGCTCTTTTACCTGTAAAAAAATAAAAATACAAACAACCCCCAACAGTAAAACCCACCACCCACACAACCAACCCCCCAAATAAAAACATAACTAAAAAAACCTAAGCTCCCCATTGCCCTGAAAAGGGCAATTGGATGGGCATTGCACTTAAAAGGGCATTTAGATCTTTATATATTATAAAATTATAGAATTTTGAAAAAAGTTTGTAGAGAGGACCAAGTTGCAGCCTTGCAAATCTGTTCCAAAGAAGTTTCATTTTTGAATGCCCAGGAAGAGGAAACAGCCCTCGTGGAATGAGCCATGACTCTCTCAGGAGGCTGCTGTCCAGCAGTTTCATAGGCCAAACGAATTATACTCTTCAGTCACAAAGAAAGAGAAGTAGCCGTAGCTTTCCGACCTTGCGTTTCCCAGAGAAACAACAAAAAAATAAAGCATTAGACTGGCGGAAATCCTTAGTCGCCTGTAAATAGTATTTCAACGCCCGTACCACATCTAGGTTGTGTAGCAGACGCTATTTATGAGAAGAAGGGTTAGGACACAAAGAAGGAACAATGATTTCTTGATTAAATGTTCCTATCCGAAACCACTTTAGGGAGGAACCCTAACTTAGTAAGCAGAACTACCTTATCCAAATGGAAAATAAGGTAAGGGTATTCACACTGCAATGCCGAGAGCTCTGAGACTCTACGAGCAGAAGAAATTGCAACAAGAAACAAAAATTTCCAAGATAACATCTTAATATTTAAGGAATGCATAGGCTCAAACGGAGCCTGCTGAAGAACTTTAAAGGGACAGTTCACCCAAAAACTTTCTCCCCTTTAAATTATTCCCTTTTTACCTGCTAGAGTGTATTAAATTTGTTGCAAGTAGCTCCTTTACTCATATTTCAGCATTTGAAATAGCTGATTTAGTTTGTGGTTTCCCAACCTATACTGAAAGTTTTGATACTGGCGTATACGCTATTGACAAGCCTAAGTAAACACAGCCAGCAGAAGAGATTACACCCTCAGTGGGGAGGCATGATAGTTAAGTAATAAAATGATAATGTTCCATTGTTCTCTCTATGTATTGAGCTTTGGTGTTCCAGACAAATATAAGATAAGGAAGCAAGTCTGTTTACATAAAAGTGATAACATAATGAGATCTGATATTACCTGAAGCTCCACCCATTGTAATAGGCTGTGGTTTCAAAGCACAAAACCAGCTACTTCGGGATACACAAATAAACCCGAAAATGCAATTTCTCAAATATTTTATACTCTGCAGTTGGTATAACAAGTCATTTAAAATACATTTATGGAAAAAACATAATTTATGTAAGAACTTACCTGATAAATTCATTTCTTTCATATTAGCAAGAGTCCATGAGCTAGTGACGTATGGGATATACATTCCTACCAGGAGGGGCAAAGTTTCCCAAACCTCAAAATGCCTACAAATACACCCCTCACCACACCCACAAATCAGTTTAACGAATAGCCAAGAAGTGGGGTGATATGAAAAAAGTGTGAAAGCATATAAAATAAGGAATTGGAATAATTGTGCTTTATACAAAAAAAATCATAACCACCACAAAAAAGGGCGGGCCTCATGGACTCTTGCTAATATGAAATAAATGAATTTATCAGGTAAGTTCTTACATAAATTATGTTTTCTTTCATGTAATTAGCAAGAGTCCATGAGCTAGTGACGTATGGGATAATGACTACCCAAGATGTGGATCTTTCCACGCAAGAGTCACTAGAGAGGGAGGGATAAAATAAAGACAGCCAATTCCTGCTGAAAATAATCCACACCCAAAATAAAGTTTAATGAAAAACATAAACAGAAGATTCAAACTGAAACCGCTGCCTGAAGTACTTTTCTACCAAAAACTGCTTCAGAAGAAGAAAATACATCAAAATGGTAGAATTTAGTAAAAGTATGCAAAGAGGACCAAGTTGCTGCTTTGCAAATCTGATCAACCGAAGCTTCATTCCTAAACGCCCAGGAAGTAGAAACTGACCTAGTAGAATGAGCTGTAATCCTTTGAGGCGGAGTTTTACCCAACTCGACATAGGCATGATGAATTAAAGATTTCAACCAAGATGCCAAAGAAATGGCAGAAGCTTTCTGGCCTTTTCTAGAACCGGAAAAGATAACAAATAGACTAGAAGTCTTTCGGAAAGACTTAGTAGCTTCAACATAATATTTCAAAGCTCTAACAACATCCAAAGAATGCAACGATTTCTCCTTAGAATTCTTAGGATTAGGACATAATGAGGGAACCACAATTTCTCTACTAATGTTGTTGGAATTCACAACCTTAGGTAAAAATTCAAAAGAAGTTCGCAACACCGCCTTATCCTGATGAAAAATCAGAAAAGGAGACTCACAAGAAAGAGCAGATAATTCAGAGACTCTTCTGGCAGAAGAGATCGCCAAAAGGAACAAAAACTTTCCAAGAAAGTAATTTAATGTCCAATGAATGCATGGGTTCAAAAGGAGGAGCTTGAAGAGCCCCCAGAACCAAATTCAAACTCCAAGGAGGAGAAATTGACTTAATGACAGGTTTTATACGAACCAAAGCTTGTACAAAACAATGAATATCAGGAAGATTAGCAATCTTTCTGTGAAAAAGAACAGAAAGAGCAGAGATTTGTCCTTTCAAAGAACTTGCGGATAAACCTTTATCTAAACCATCCTGAAGAAACTGTAAAATTCTCGGAATTCTAAAAGAATGCCAAGAAAAATGATGAGAAAGACACCAAGAAATATAAGTCTTCCAGACTCTATAATATATCTCTCTAGATACAGATTTACGAGCCTGTAACATAGTATTAATCACAGAGTCAGAGAAACCTCTTTGACCAAGAATCAAGCGTTCAATCTCCATACCTTTAAATTTAAGGATTTGAGATCCTGATGGAAAAAAGGACCTTGCGACAGAAGGTCTGGTCTTAGCGGAAGAGTCCACGGATGGCAAGAGGCCATCCGGACAAGATCCGCATACCAAAACCTGTGAGGCCATGCCGGAGCTACCAGCAGAACAAACGAGCATTCCTTCAGAATCTTGGAGATTACTCTTGGAAGAAGAACTAGAGGCGGAAAGATATAGGCAGGATGATACTTCCAAGGAAGTGATAATGCATCCACTGCTTCCGCCTGAGGATCCCGGGATCTGGAGAGATAGCTGGGAAGTTTCTTGTTTAGATGAGACGCCATCAGATCTATTTCTGGAAGCTCCCACATTTGAACAATCTGAAGAAATACCTCTGGGTGAAGAGACCATTCGCCCGGATGCAACGTTTGGCGACTGAGATAATCCGCTTCCCAATTGTCTATACCTGGGATATGAACCGCAGAGATTAGACAGGAGCTGGATTCCGCCCAAACCAGAATTCGAGATACTTCTTTCATAGCCAGAGGACTGTGAGTCCCTCCTTGATGATTGATGTATGCCACAGTTGTGACATTGTCTGTCTGAAAACAAATGAACGATTCTCTCTTCAGAAGAGGCCAAGACTGAAGAGCTCTGAAAATTGCACGGAGTTCCAAAATATTGATCGGTAATCTCACCTCCTGAGATTCCCAAACTCCTTGTGCCGTCAGAGATCCCCACACAGCTCCCCAACCTGTAAGACTTGCATCTGTTGAAATTACAGTCCAGGTCGGAAGAACAAAAGAAGCCCCCTGAATTAAACGATGGTGATCTGTCCACCACGTTAGAGAGTGTCATACAATCGGTTTTAAAGATATTAATTGAGATATCTTTGTGTAATCCCTGCACCATTGGTTCAGCATACAGAGCTGAAGAGGTCGCATGTGAAAACGAGCAAAGGGGATCGCGTCCGATGCAGCAGTCATAAGACCTAGAATTTCCATGCATAAGGCTACCGAAGGGAATGATTGTGACTGAAGGTTTCGACAAGCTGAAATCAATTTTAGACGTCTCTTGTCTGTCAAAGACAGAGTCATGGACACTGAATCTATCTGGAAACCCAGAAAGGTTACCCTTGTCTGAGGAATCAATGAACTTTTTAGTGAATTGATCCTCCAACCATGATCTTGAAGAAACAACACAAGTCGATTCGTATGAGATTCTAAATAGCCCCATCAACTTTAGGGATTTTGTCCCAAAATTCTAATCTGTCAGACAGCACAGGATATAATTGCTTAAAACGTTTAGAAGGAGTAAATGAATTACCCAAATTATTCCATTCTCTGGAAATTACTTCAGAAATAGCACCAGGAACAGGAAAAACTTCTGGAATAACCACAGGAGATTTAAAGACCTTATCTAAACGTTTAGATTTAGTATCAAGAGGACCAGAATCCTCAATTTCTAAAGCAATTAGTACTTCTTTAAGTAAAGAACGAATAAATTCAATTTTAAATAAATATGAAGATTTATCAGCATCAACCTCTGAGACAGAATCCTCTGAACCAGAAGAGTCATGAGAATCAGAATGATGATGTTCATTTAAAAATTCATCTGTATAAAGAGAAGTTTTAAAAGATTTTTTATGTTTACTAGAAGGAGGAATAACAGACATAGCCTTCTTGATGGATTCAGAAACAAAATCTCTTATGTTATCAGGAACATTCTGAACATTAGATGTTGATGGAACTGCAACAGGTAATGGTACATTACTAAAGGAAATATTATCTGCATTAATAAGTTTGTCATGACAATTAATACAAACAACAGCTGGAGGAACAGCTACCAAAAGTTTACAGCAGATACACTTAGCTTTGGTAGTTCCAGCACCAGACAGCGATTTTCCTGAAGTATCTTCTGACTCAGATGCAACGTGAGACATCTTGCAATATGTAAGAGAAAAAACAACATATAAAGCAAAATTGATCAAATTCCTTAAATGACAGTTTCAGGAATGGGAAAAAATGCCAAGGAACAAGCTTCTAGCAACCAGAAGCAAAGAAAAATGAGACTTAAATAATGTGGAGATAAAAGCGACGCCCATATTTTTTTAGCGCCAAATAAGACGCCCACATTATTTGGCGCCTAAAAGCATTTGGCGCCAAAAATGACGCCACGTCCGGAACGCCGACATCTTTGGCGCAAAAGAACGTAAAAAATGATGCAACTTCCGGTGACACGTATGACGCCGGAAACAAAAAGATTTTTTGCGCCAAAAAAGTCAGCGCCAAGAATGACGCAATAAAATGAAGCATTTTCAGCCCCCGCGAGCCTAACAGCCCACAGGGAAAAAAGTCAAATTTTTAAGGTAAGAAAAATAATTGATTCAAGTGCATTATCCCAAATATGAAACTGACTGTCTGAAAATAAGGAATGTTGAACATCCTGAGTCAAGGCAAATAAATGTTTGAATACATATATTTAGAACTTTATTAAAAAAGTGCCCAACCATAGCTTAGAGTGTCACAGAAAATAAGACTTACTTACCCCAGGACACTCATCTACATGTTTGTAGAAAGCCAAACCAGTACTGAAACGAAAATCAGCAGAGGTAATGGTATATATATATATAAGAGTATATCGTCGATCTGAAAAGGGAGGTAAGAGATGAATCTCTACGACCGATAACAGAGAACCTATGAAATAGACCCCGTAGAAGGAGATCATTGAATTCAAACAGGCAATACTCTCCTCACATCCCTCTGACATTCACTGCACGCTGAGAGGAAAACCGGGCTCCAACCTGCTGCGGAGCGCATATCAACGTAGAATCTAGCACAAACTTACTTCACCACCTCCATAGGAGGCAAAGTTTGTAAAACTGATTTGTGGGTGTGGTGAGGGGTGTATTTGTAGGCATTTTGAGGTTTGGGAAACTTTGCCCCTCCTGGTAGGAATGTATATCCCATACGTCACTAGCTCATGGACTCTTGCTAATTACATGAAAGAAACAATTTTACAGTGTACTGTCCCTTTAAGAACAAGATTAAGACTCCAGGGAGGAGTAGCAGGTTTGAACACAGGCCTGATTCTGACCAAGGCCTGCCAGAAAGATTGCACGTCTAGTACATCCGTCAGACGTTTATGCAACAAAATTGACAAGGCAGATATTTGACCCTTCAAAGTACTTGCAGATAAGCCCTTCTTGGAGAAAGGACAAAAGTCTAGGAATCCGAACTCCAAGTTTAGCTTCTGGATTCATACCAAGACAGATATTTACGCCATATTTTATAGTAAATCTTTCTA
Source organism: Bombina bombina (assembly GCF_027579735.1). Lineage (NCBI taxonomy): Eukaryota > Metazoa > Chordata > Amphibia > Anura > Bombinatoridae > Bombina > Bombina bombina. The sequence goes on from NC_069500.1 coordinate 407,565,007, forward strand.
GTTACAGGGTTACGAGCCTGAATCAAGGTCTCAATAACCGACTCCGAAAACCTGCGCTTAGATAGAATTAAGCGTTTAATCTCCAAGCAGTCCACTTCAGAGAAACAAGGTTTGGATGAAGGAAATGCCCTTGAAGTAGAAGGTCTTTCCTCAGTGGAAGTCTCCAAGGTGGAAGAAAAGACATCTCCACTAGGTCTGCATACCAGATCCTGCAAGGCCACGCCGGTGCAATGAGGATCACCGATGCCTTCTCTGGTTTGATTCGAGCAATAACCAGTGGAAGGAGAGTAAACGGAGGAAATAGGTATGCTAGACTGAAATTCCAAGGAACCGCCAG